>NC_135883.1:127459943-127589943 GCF_964194155.1 Cetorhinus maximus | reverse complement strand
TCCAGTTCACACAAAACTTGCTGGTAACAGTTTTCCTAAAACTTAGTTGTGTTGAAACTAAAACACCAATTTCAAGAAGCAGGGAATCAGAGGCTGTGTTAATTAGTTATTGGTTGAATGCGAGGAAAAATCTCAAGCCTACTTAGTGGCATTGCAAATAAGCTTTAACCAAATATTTCCTGCAATGGAGGTTAGAATGACCCCACTACATAGAAATTCAGCAGAATAATTACTTCAGCCTCCAGTGGCATAGCAGTCACATACTAAATAAATGCTAAAGATGATTGAATTTTGCTGGAACTCCTTTGAATTTTCAGTCCAAAAAGGAGGGAAAAACAAAATTGCCTGAAACAAAAGCATTGTGCCCAAGTATCTTAGCAATTGCAATACATATAATAGAAATGGTTAACACGCAGCTCACAAACATATGACCCTTTGTTCAGCTGGTCTGGGAAGAGAAACAGTTTCTGTCTCCAAAGATGCTACCAGACCTGCTGAGTATTTCCAGCATTTTCTCTTTTTTTGTCAGATTTCCAGCATCTGCAGTACTTTTTGCTTTTGTATGACCTTTTGCTGATCTTTGGACAAGATTTCATCATGCTAACCTTTCATGCAGTATGCTCAGGTGCAGGAAGCTTCATTTTAAACAAGCATTCATAATGGTAGTGCTTCTGAAGAACTGTCAACCAGAACAGAACTAGGCTGCTCTCCTAGCCAAGCTGCTCCTGTACAGTTGTCACTGCCTATAGATGGGCAAATAGCTATGCCAGTTTCACAAAAATTCTAACCTAGTCATTTAACTTCAGTGATGATTGGGACAAGGTTGATATGGTAAAGAATCATCAGTAGTACTACAAAGCAGCATCTACCTACCACTCAGTTCAGGTTCCACCAGAA
The DNA here is from genome assembly GCF_964194155.1 of Cetorhinus maximus. Classification (NCBI taxonomy): domain Eukaryota; kingdom Metazoa; phylum Chordata; class Chondrichthyes; order Lamniformes; family Cetorhinidae; genus Cetorhinus; species Cetorhinus maximus. The sequence continues at coordinate 127,589,046 of NC_135883.1, read as the reverse complement.
CAACTCAGCTCTAAATACATCCAGACATGGATGTAAATAGTTTAAAGTAGCAGTCCTCAACATCAAGGCACCATTTCACAGAGCATGGCACTATGAAGCATAAGCAAACTTGAACATCCAATTACATTCTTTTAGCTGAAGTAAACTACAATACAGAATCTTAAAAAGATTTATAGGACAGAAGTAAGCAGCACGTGTAGTACTGCCCATCTCTGAATATCAAGCTGTGCAAGAAAAACGTTGTCATTCTGGTCGCCCTGTGACTAATCAAGACTGGCTTAAATGCTAATGGCGTGAATAAAAAATAGTTTTTCCCCCTCTACTTAACTAGCATGGTTCATTTCAGCTAGGAGAACTGAAATTCTAATCTGAAGATTCAATGCCCAATGGACATAGTCTTCCTGGCTATACATGGCATCAGTATCCTATTGTTAATTGGATATAGACATGAAGCATTATTCCTCTACACCAAGAGTATTACAGATATGATTGTTTTGATGTTTAACTGGTTAAAATGCTGCCATATGATCAGAATTTGCAAGATCCCTCTCAACCTATCTTATGCTGAAACCTTCATGCCTTTGGTGACCTTATAACTTAACTATTTCAATGCTCTCCTAGTCAGGCTCTCATTCTCACTTGTTGGGGTGACTGACCTAGATCCTTTTTGGAGGTATTGCTTTACAATCCATTGTTACAACATGCATACCCATGGATATTATTTAGTCAGAGAAAACAGAACTGAACACCCTGAAACTACATCACCCTCTACAAAACAAGTTCATAACATTACCAATTTAGTATCCGAAAAGGTAATAACACATACACTATCTTTGATATTAATTTTTCCTAGAAAAAAGGTATCCAGACAAAGTAAACTATTTTGCTAAACAAATATTCTATAATAAACAGGAGAACTGTTTATTACAAAGTGGACATCACAAACCAAGCTGGTGGTCACATCGTCACTCACCCATGTCAATTTTAGCACAATTCACCACTGATTTATTGCTTTACAAAAACATTCATAAAGTGAAACTAAGATTGAAATGTGGAATTGAAATCACGTTAAGCAGTAAAGCCAACATTTCAAAAGCTTAAAAGCCCATGGAACACATATCCAAGTTATCAAGAGAAAACAATGTAAAATCTTTCCAATTGTAAAATCATTGTTCTTTTGCACAGTAAGTTACAAATATCACAATTTCCTAAAGATGTTCAGGTTTTCTCAATGTCTTTCAGCATACACACTCTAAAGTGCACTAATCCTAAAAATATTTGCATTTACAAAATACTTGATAAAAATATTTTCAATTCTACAAGTGGTACATAAAAATCAACTGAAGACAATGGCAGATCTTTCAGTCATTCTGATCGCTTGCAGATTCAGTTTTCTGTTCCTAGAAACAAAGATAGCTTAATTAGACAATCATAGTAAAAATTCAATGACAGTTTAGTGAACCTGACCAGGTTTTTTTTTGCTTTCATAATTTCCAGTCAGTAAAATTACCTTTCAGTTCTAAATGCAAAGCAAATTCAACTCAATTTAGTAAAATTATGAGCAGACACCCAATGAGGCGGTTCTAACTTAAATGCACGCTACTTCAAAAAAAAGGTTAAAAAACGATATAATCAATGTTTCAATGCCACCAATGTTCTTTTTTAACTGGCCATCAGCAAGCACCAGACGCTGCTCATACTGGACTATGCAATCTACTCAGCTCAGGAGCAGAGTGGAGCAGCACTAGCAGTTACATCTGTCCCCACTCCACAGAACAACTGCGCGTTAATGCACAGGCTGTCTTTTATTGTGTCACATACATCAAGGCTACTTTGAAAATCCAAAATCTATGACAGGGACTATTAAAATTTTAACAATACGCAACCAATAAGGTCAAAAAGAAAGATGCACACCATGTACAAACACAATGTTAGTCTACAGTGTGATACAATGAGGCCATCTGTAAATGTAGCATTCTGTTGATTCTCAGTTGTTGTTAGGATAGACACCGGGTGGTCATTGCAGATTAAGTTTTCAAGACTGATTTTCTTCATTTATTTGAATTTTCTGATTTATTTATTTTTACAAGGAATGCATTGCTCAATAAAATTAAATTTTAGTTACGCTCAGATTATAAAATTGTCTTTATGAATGGCCCGAAACATGAACTTAAGTAGTTGAATTGCCAGGTTAGTGTACACACACACACACACACACACACACACACACACACACACACACACACACACACACACACACACACACACGTTAGAAATAACATTTCACCTTTAGTAGTGATGTGCAACATGCAAGCCATTTAGATCTTTTAGCGTTGCTTAAATGTTACCCAGCAGAACCAAAGAATCCATTCCAAACATGGAACAGAAATCAGGATTGAAAGTTTTTAGCAGCAATACTATCTTATTGTACTTCTACCTTCAGGGCAATATTCATCATTCAATACTTAGTTATTACAATTACACACACAGGAACACATAGTTCAATGTGAGACTTCGAAAATGGCAGAAACACTGCACTCAATGTTACCGACCTGAAGGAATATCATCTAGTTTTAACAGCCAACTACAGCACACCATTGTATATACACTGCACACAACATGTACTTTCATACCCTTAACTGCCACTGTCTCAACCTGCCCTTTCACCGACAGTGAGTGGGGTGGGGTACCTCTAGCTGAAGAAGTGACACTAACAGAGGGTCGAGAGACATGGATCTGCAACAAGTATTAGCAAAAAGAAAAACTGAACAAGAAATCAAGTCCTTGCAAGTTTTACAGAATCATAAGAATGTTACTACGCAAAAAGGCCATTCAGACAGTCATGCAGAGAGCAACTCACTAGACCCACTCCCCCACCCACGTCCACCCCACCCCTTCCCATAGCCTCACAATTTCTTTCCTCTTCAGATAATTCTGCAGTTCTCTTTCAAGAGCCATGATCGAATCTGCCTCCATGACACTCTCAGGCAGTACCTTCCAGATCCTAACCATTCCCTGTATGAGAAGGTTTTTCAAGTCACTTCTGGTTCTCTTGCAATTAAGGGGAGGCGATGGCATACTGGTATTATCACTCGACTACTAATGCAGAGACCCAAGGTAATGCTCTGAGGACCCGGGCACCGCCACGGCAGGTGGTGGAATTTGAATTCAATTTTTAAAAATCTGGAATTAAGAGTCTAATCACCATGAAACTATTGTCGATTTTTGTAAAATGAATGCCCTTTAGAGAAAGAAATATGCTGTCTTTATCTGGTTTGCTCTACATCTGACTCCAGACACAGAACAATGTGGTTGACTCTTAACTGCCTGCTAAAATGGCCTAGCAAGCCACTCAGTTGTATCAAACTACTAAAAACAAGTCAATAAAGAATGAAACCAGATGGACCAGCCGGCATCGAACTAGGCACCAGAAACGCAAACTCAGCCCTGTCGATCCTGCAAAGTCCTCCTTACTAACATCTAGGGGCTTGTCCCAAAATTGGGAGAGATGTCTCAGACTAGTCAAGCAACAGCCTGAGAGTCATAGTCTTAGATTCATACCTTACAGATAACGTCCCAGACACCACCATCCCTGGGTATGTCCTGTTCCACCGGCAGGAGTAACAGCAGCGGTACACAGTCAGGTGTCATTGTGGGAGTTCTCAAATCGACTCCAGGCCCCACGAAGCCTCATGGCACCAAGTCAAACATGGGAAAGGAAACCTCCTGCTGATTACCATGTACCACCCCCTCCCTCAGCTGATGAATCAGTGCTCCATGTTGAACACCACTTGGAGAAAGCACCGAGGGTGGCAAGAGAATGTACTATGGGTGGGGAACTTCAATGTCCACCACCACCAGTGGCTCGGTAGCACCACTACTGACCAAGCTGGCTGAGTCCTTAGGCACACAGCTGCTACACTGGGTCTGCGGCAGGAGCAGAGGGAACCAACAGGAAGGAAAAATATACTTGACCTCATCCTCACCAACCTGCCTGATGGAAGGGAGAAAAGTCATAGATGAAGCAGCTGAAGATGGTTGCGCCTAGGACACTACCCTGAGGAACTGAAAATTGTTGCAAATGCTTCAGCCTTATCTTTTACACTGATGTGCTGGGCTCCTCCATCATCGAGGATGGGGATATTTGTAGAACCACCTCTCCCAGTGAGTTGTTTCACTTTCCACCACTAATCACAGGATGTGGCAGGACTGCAGAGCTTAGATCTGATCTGTTGGTTGTGGAATTGCTTAGATCTGTCTTGCTTGCTGTTTGACATGCAAGTAGTCCTGTGTTGTTGCTTCACCAAGTTGACAGCTCATTTTTAGGTATGCCTGGTGCTGCTCCTGGCATGCCTCCCTGCACTCTTTATTGAACACGGGTTGATCCCCTGGCTTGGTGGTAATGGTAGAGTGGGGGATATGCCGGGCCATCTGTCCATGACAGTATTGGTAGGAGTGACCACCACACAGTCCTTGTGGAGATGAAGTCCCATCTTCACATTGAGGATACTCTCCATCGTGTTATGTGGCACTACAGCCGTGCAAAATGGGATAGATTTCAAACAGATCTAGCAACTCCAGACTGGGCATCCACAAGGCACTGTGGGCCATCAGCAGCAGAATTGTACTCAACCACAATCTGCAACCTCATGGCCTGGCATATCCCCCACTCTACCATTACCACCAAGCCAGGGGATCAACACTGATTCAATGAAGAGTGCAGGAGGGCATGCCAGGAGCAGCAGCAGGCATACCTAAAAATAGGCTGTCAACCTGGTGAAGCAACAACACAGGACTACTTGCATGGCAAACAGCAAGCATGACAGAACTAAGCAATTCCACAACCAACAGGTCAGATCCAAGCTCTGCAGTCCTGCCACATACAGTCGTGAATGGTGGCGGACAATGAAACAACTCACTGGAAGAGACGGCTCTACAAATATCCCCATCCTCAATGAGGGAGCCCAGCACATCATTGCAAAAGATATGGTTGAAGCATTTGCAACAATCTTCAGCCAGAAGTGCCAAGTGGATGATTCATCCCGGCCTCCTCCGGAAGTCCCCAGCATCACAGATGCCAGTTTTCAGCCAATTCGATTGAGTCGTGATATCAAGAAACAGCTGAAGGTAGTGGATACTGCAAAGTCCATGGGCCCTGACAATAATCCGGCAATAATACTGAAGACTTGTGCTCCAGAACTTGCCGCGCCCCTAGCCAAGCTGTTCTCATACAACTACCGCACTGGCATCTACCTAGTAATATAGAAAATTGCCCAGGTATGTCCTGTACATAAAAAAGCAGAACAAATCCAACCTGGCCAATTACCACCCCATCAGTCCACTCTTGATAATCAGTAAAAGTGCTGGAGGGGGTCATCAACAGTGCTATCAAGCAGCACTTGCTTAGCAATAACCTGCTCACCGACGCCCAGTTTGGGTTCCGGCAAAGTCACTCAGCTCTCAAGCTCATCACAGCCTTGGTTCAAACATGGACAAAAGAGCTGAACTCCAGAGGGGAGGTGACAGTGACTGGCCTTGACAGAGTCTGGCATCAGAGGGCCTTAGCAAAACTTTAGTTTGGGGAATCAGAGGAGGAAACTCTTTGCTGGTTGGAGTCATACCTAGCACAAAGGAAGATGGCTATGGTTGTTGGAGGTCAATCATCTCAGTTCCAGGAAATCACCACGGGAGTTCCTTAGGGTAGTGTCCTAGGCCCAACCATCTTCAGCTGTTTCATCACTGACCTGCCTTCCATCATAAGGTCAGAAATGGGGGTGTTCACTGATGATTGCACAATGTTCAGCACCATTCGTGACTCCTCAGATACTGAAGCAGTCCATGTCCAAGTACAGCAAGACCTGGACAATATCCAGGCTCGGGCTGACAAGTGGCAAGTAACATTCATGCCTCACAAGTGCCAGGCGATGACCATCTCCAACAAGAGAGAAGCTAACCATTGTCCTGACATTCAACGACATTACCATCACTGAATCCCTCACTATCAACATCCTGGGGGTTATCATTGACCAGAAATTGAACTAGGCTAACCATATAAATACTGTAGCTGCAAGAGCAGGCCAGAGGCTAGGAATCCTGCGACAAGTGACTCACCTCCTGACTCCCCAAAGCCTGTCCACCATCTACAAGGCACAGGTCACGAGTGTGATGGAATACTCTCCACTTGACTGGCACCCTGTCCACAAACATTCAATCCCTCCACCACTGACAGTGGCAGCAGTATCTGTCATATACAAGATGCACTGCAGGAACTCACTCATGTTCCTAAGACAGCACCTTCCAAACCCACAACCGCTACCATCCAGGAGGACAAGGGCAGCAAACACATGGGAATACCACCAACTGAAGTTCCGCTCCAATCCACTCACCATTCTGACTTGGAAATATATCACCATTCCTTCACTGTTGCTGGGTTAAAATCCTAGAACTCCCTACCTATCAGCACTGTAGGTGTGCCTACACCACAGACAGCAGCAGTTCAAGGCAGCAGCTCACCACCACCTCCTCAAGGGCAATTAGGCATAGGCAATAAATACAGTCCAGACTCTTGATTTTTAAAAACTCTCTCAAATCTCCTCTTAAGAGAACAGTCCCAGCTTCACCAATCTATCCACACAACTTATGTCCCTTATCCTCAACCATTCTCAATATTTTCTGTACCCACTCCAATGCCTTCACATCCTAGAGTATGGTGCCCAGAATTGGACACAATGCTCTATAAAACACTGACTCAGCCTCAACCAAAAGGTTCTCCTTAACTTCCTTGCTTTTGTACTCTAAACCCCTACTGATAAAGGTCAGGATCTAGTATGACTGCTTTCTCAATTGCCCTGCACCTATATGCAGATTCATCTGCTCCTGCACCCTTTTCAGACCTTTGCTTTCATCTGTCACATGTCTGCCTATTCCACCAGCCTGGCTATGTCCCCTTGAAGTCTATCACTAGCTCCTCACAGTTCACAATATTTCCAATTTTGTGTCACCCGGAAACTTTGAAATTGTGCCCTGTGCACCCGAGTTTAGGTTATTAATATAGATCAAGAAAAGTAGTGATCCTAAGTGATCCCTGGGGAACCCCATTATATACCATCCTCCAGTCCAGAAAACAATCGCTCACCACTACTGCTCCCTGCCAACTTTGTGCCTATGCTGCCACTGTCTGTTTTATTACATGGGCTTCAACTTTGCTGACAAGTCTGTTATGTGACACATTATCAAATGCCTTTTGGAAGTCCATGTACACCACATTACCTGCATTAGCCAAATCAACCCTCTCAGTTACCTCACTGAAAAGTCCAATCAAATTAGTTAAACACAATCTGCCCTTAATTTGCTTTTTAAAAAAAACTTCGAGTGCACATCACATTCAAATTGTACCTCATCAGGTTTTGTTTCACCATTCTGAGCCGGCGCAACTTCTTCCTTAGCTATTTTCTTCTCCTTCCCTTTGGGCTGTTTCTTGGGTTTCGGTGAAAGCTTCTACAAATCAAAACGATCAAATGATCCTGAGAGTTTGCTTTTCAAATAACATGGCATAGAAATACTACACAGTTCACAAAGAATTTCACTGCACAGAGAGCATTAAACTCAAAACTAGTGTTAAGCTATGCACATCTCCTATGGTGCAGGTAGTTCAGGACATGTTGCAGTTTCTGATGTTTCCAACAGTTCAAATGCACATGGCAGTAAATTTACTGAAAAATACATGATGGTTGACAAGGTAGATATATTATACAACATACTGATACAGAAGTGCAAAGTGATGAGGCCAACAGAATAAACCTCAGAACTATCAACAAAATGGTGTCAGGATACCATACAAGAAAAGTATTTGCAGGTACTGTGCACAGGTTCCTTCTGCGCAATACATGGCAGCAGTAAAAAATCTTAGGATCTGGGGTTGCATAGTGAAAGGAGTGAAATATAAATCACAGCATGCATATTGAACGTTAAAGAGCATTGTATTTTGAGGGCACCAATGTAAAATTCTGGTCAGCATATTATAGGGAGGGCATCCTAGCCATGGAAAAGGTGCTCAGAGTCCCTTAGCTACAAAGGGGAAGAGAGTCAAAACAAGTAGTTTATTTACACAGGTGAAAACAGAAAGGGGATTGTCAGCCCAAAGGCCTTTATAGACTTGCAGGATTGGATGACACAAAAAGGAAAATAGAAAGCTCTGGAAGCACTCAAGTTTATCAGTGACCTTTATTAAACTCCACCCCTACAGAAAGAAAGTTTTTTAAAAAGGGAAATTCTTGGTATGTGGTACTAAATCACTGGGTCAATGGCAACAGGATTTATGTTATACTCTATGCCCCCATTTATGAAACCTAAGATTCAACATATTTAGGCAGTTTAAAACAAAACATCTTGATCAACTTGTTCTCCCACTTGGAAAGACTTCTGCACTTGAATCTTTAACTCTCTACTCCTTTAGAATTAATATAGATTATGGGGGGAAAAAGTGCAAATTTAAATAGGCACAAAGAACAACCCTAAACAAAAAAAGTCCCAGCTAGACTCTGCTCTTCTTTCAAAATGCTAGTGACAGATTTAAATTTAAATTCTGTGTAGAATTTCTTTCCAATCAGTATTAGCTTTTCATAAGAAGCAAAGCCTTAATATTTAAGAGATGCTATTACCAATTAATTTTGTACCATTTTTTTGCATTCTACAGCAACTGAAATCAGCATGGGCCAACCGGCGTTTGTGTAGAAGTTCTAAGCATCAAGGCAATGCCGACCCCAAAACAGCGTTATTCTGCACTGAAAAACTTTTTAAAATGATTGAACCAGGACCATCCATCCTCCTAGTATACTGCTGTATAGGTCACTCTTCAGAGGTGAGGGGAGATTGCTTCTTTGATATGCTCCAAACTCTTCACTGACAATAATGTGAAGGGAAGCATTCAATAGCATTCTGATTGCAATACCAAAAAGTACAGTTTAGTGGCTAAATGCACTGCCCGTGCATGGCTCTTGACCATAGAAAGCAGGAAACTGAAGTTTCAATGTTTAAAAATAAGGCGTCCCCCATTTAAGACAGAAGTGAGAAGGTTTTTTTTCTCTGAGGGTTCTGGGTCTGTGGCACTCTCTTCCCCAGAAAGTAGTAAAGACAGGGTCATTGAATATTTTTTAAGGCAGAGGTAGGTCAATTCTTGACTAACAAGGGAATCAAAAGGTATCGGGGGTTGTCAGGACGGTGGTGTTAAGGTCACAGTCAGATCAACCATGATCTTATTGAATAGCAGAGCAGGTCAAGGGGCCAAATGGCCTACTTTTACTCCTAATTCATATGTTGGGCATTTTCAGCACAGCTGGGAAGTTAGGCTGCTAAAATTGTCCTTCGTACCCCACTGTGGAAAAAGGAATGCAAAGGATTTATTTTTTTCCCTCCATTCTTGGACCACCAGTCAATGAGCTGTGTTGGGAAGAGTGTACGGTATCAGGCTCTGTTGCAACATCCTCCCTGGATGAATAAACCCAATATAATTACTGTTTAGGCTCACATGACAAATAACCATACAAGACAGACAACCAGAGGGCTGCCAGAGATCAGTGGAACCATACATCAATACATGTTAGGAGAGGAGTGGGGATTTGATTTTCTTCTTTAAAAATATTCATTGCATTAATTTGTAAGCGGATAATCATTAGCTGCCAAAGCACTACAGATTTTAAACAATATAGATTCTCACCCTGGCACGTTTCTGTGGTTTGGACTCTTCCTTTGCAGCAGCAGCAGCAGCGGCGGCTGCAGCAGCAGCATTCTGCAACCGAAGTTTCAAATAATTATAAGTTCATGTAAAACTAAAATGCAAGGCATACATTTAATAGCTTGATGTACTTCAGTAAATGTAAGGGGATTGTCTGATCAAGAGTTAGCCCAACACTGGACATCATTAAAAGAAAAGTACTCTGATTAATAAGTAATTTGAGCAAGCTGCTCACATAAAAGAAGTTTTCAAATAAGCTGTTAAAAAGTTTTTTATTTCCACAGTTGCATTTAACTCAGAAAAATTAAGCCTTTGTTCCTTTTCTCCCAGTTGCCCGAATTGAACATGATATAAGGGGGAAATTTAGCAACGTAGGTAAAAAAAAAAGTTAAATAGGATGTGATAGTTTGTACTCCATGAAAAGAAGAAGAGTATAGATGAGCAGAGAACACTAGAGGTTCAAGAACATAATTCCTTTAAAGTGCAAGTGCAGGTAGGTGAAGCTATTAAAAGGCCATCAGTATTTGGAGGTAAGAAATAATGATAATTTTCTCCAATTGCAGAGGCGTTTGAAGCAGTCAGAGCAACATGGACATAGATTATTTAGAAGCTGTTGTCCATTGCTAGAGGCACTCAAACGTTAGGATAAGACATCAGCAGATAAATAGTGGCAAGTGGTTTGAGGCACAAGACTGTCAAGTGGAAAAACATGAAATGGCCAATAAAAGGGGACTAAGCATATAGGTGGGAGCACACAAGGAGACAGCAGCAAAGCAGACCTCAAAATACATATGCAGTGGATGTGGAGAAATTGGTGTTATATAAATTATTATGCAAGTCTGTGAATGCAGTGTTGTTATCCACTCTGCATACAAGAAACTTGGGCCTGTTCTTGAATGTTGCCCAAACAAAACTCATCAGTCCACACCTGGTTAGCCAAATATCCCACCATCCAGATATGTTGAAGGAGACACACTGGAATACATCGAGGCTTTCCTGTCCCTCGGCAGCCACCTCTCTCAAAAAAGGTCCACCGTTGACAAGGAGATCCAACACAAAATTAGCTACGCTAGCTCAGCTCTCTACAAGCTAAGCAAATGTTTGACAACAAAGACCTCCCCAAGTCAACAAAAATCCTAGTGTACAGAGCAGTTGTCATCACCTGTTACCCTGGAACTCCCACCCTAACAGCACCATGGGTGTACCTACATCACAACGGAGAGTCCAGAGACCAGACGGCATAATTTCAGAGTAACGGGTCACCCATTTAAGACAGAGATGAGGAGGAATTTTTTCTTTTAGAGGGTGAGTGAATCTGTGAAATTCTTTAATCAGAGAGAGCTGTAGAGGCTGGGTCATTAAGTATATTCAAGGCTGAGATAGACAGATTTTTAAATCAGTAAGGGAATCAAGGATTATGGGGAAAAGGCAGGAAAGCGGAGTTGAGGATTATCAGGTCAGCCATGATCTCATTGAATGGCAGAGCAGGCTCAACAGGCTGAATGGCCTACTTCTGCTCTTACATCTTGTGCAGTAGTTCAAGGCAGCAGCTCACCAACATCTTCACGGCAACTAGGGATGGGCAATATAAAAAACAATTCTGGCCGAGCCAGCAACACCCACATCCTGTGAAAGAAAAATAAAAAATAAAAATCACTACACTCCTGTAGTAGAGAGACTTGGACTGTGCAGTGACACACAAGAGTTCTAGAGAAATTCCATCAGCAACGCCTCCACCCCATTCTCCGGATTCGATGGGAGGACCAAATAAATGCTAATGTCCTGAAGACAGCTTCACAAGTATTCAGGCAAAACTCCTGAAAAATCAAGTTCGACGGACTGGACACTCTGTCCCGGTGGCCAAAAAGCATCTCCCCTGCCAGATCCTTTTTTCTGAACTCTCAAAATGGCCAATGTTCCAGGAGAGGACGAAACAAAAATGTTTCAATGACATGCTGAAGCTCTCCTTGAAGCAAGGCAGCATTGACATTAACAACTGGAGGAACTTGCTACCAATTGTTCAAAAAGGTGACAACTTGTCTGTCAAGCTGAATCGCTCAGTCCCAGTGTCTTATTGATGAGGCAGAGCAGAAGCAGAGAAGGAAGGAAAAGGAAGCAAACCCTGCACTCCGGATCCCACTACCTCATGGGACATTGTGCCCCATGTGCCCAAAGGCCTGTGGGTCTAGAGTCGGCCTGTTTAGTTACATCAAGGCCAATGGCAGAAGCTCGTAACTGAGTGGATGCTATTCTCGTATCGAGGGGCAGCCGACAAAGACAGAATGCAACTATTAAAATTTGCAAGTAATAACACAGGCAGGGGAGGATCATTTTCCAGGAACACACCAGGGATTCTCACATACCAGCACACATTTGATGAAATAACAGTAGTTTTACTTACAATGTTACCCAGATTTGCTGGTGCTGGGCGAGGTTTCTCACCAACATCCAGGTACTCAGAAAATTAAAAATCAAACAGCCTCTTTGTTTTTTTTTTAAAAATGCATCAAATGCAGGAGTGGTACCATTGGATGAGTCATGGGTGTAATTTGCCCTATAACGTTGACAAACAAGATGAACTTGTCTATGATGCTCATGAGGCTACTTCAACATATATTAGCATTGAGGCATTTGTTGGGTAGATAAATGGGGAGCACCTTGTCACCAATTTAAGCCAGAATGTGCTTGTGGTAGCAACCTTTATCGGCACTGAAGTAAGCAACACAATTTATCATTTACATACATCATATTTGAATTGTAAATCTACTTACTTTTTCCAATCTATCAGATCTTCTGAGCTGCAAAAGGAGGAGGATATTAGATTTTTCTAGGTGCACTGAAAGGGTTAACAAGATAATGCATTGCTGCCATTAAAATATTCTTGAGGGTCATGTAGCTACAAGTAAAAGACATGAACAAACAGCTGTGATAATAATGTGTTATTTAAATGAAAACTAGACATTGGAAGAAAAACCTGATAAAATTCTCACCGGCTTAACCACTTTTGCATCATGTTTTTGTTCGCCTTCACTTGGAGCCTGAAAGGACAACATTGCATATAAATATTAATCTGAAACTGGTCTAGCCACAAGTGGTACATAGCTCTGAGTTTTAGGTTGCTAGCCATGTTTTCTTTCAAAGAATCAGCACCCAAACAGAGCTGCATAAACAGTGTGCACAAGCTGATGACTCATACATTTTCTTTGCCACTTAAAAAAAAATTACAACTAATTTAACCTGCAAAGATGTGTACACACACTTTAGAGGAAGGAGATAGAGCATGTGTAGCTAAAATGCTATTGTAAGACGGCAAAGAAATCATAGGGAGCAGATTTAATCACTTCCATCTTGGCTTGTGAAAAATAGTTGAACCTGCCCACAAAGCAGATAAAATAAGTCATCACTGGGGACCTTCAGGTGGCACCTCCATCTCTGTCACCTACATGGAGGTAAGGTTGAGTCAGTGATTTAGAGGGGAGGAAGGATGAGTATCTGAGGGAAGGAAGAGATGGAAGCTGGTGCCGGCAAGGAGGTGGTACAAGTCAGAGGCAGGATGGGATCAGTCAGTGGGCAGGGTAAGCAGGTTGACTGAATTATTGGCTATAGATTCTTTAGTGAGACCTTCCCACCTATAATACAAAATAGAAGAACCTGTAGAAATGGCGATTCAAATTAGAAATTCAAAATAATTTTAAAAAGGTCAGAAGCACACTGTATTACATTCAAAAACAAATACAAATAATCTGTTAAATTCACAGACCAATCCTTCCAGATGGAATGGAGAAGGCAGGGGGCTGAGGTGGAAACCAGAGAGTAGTTGATGAGATTCACAATGGGTTCCAAAGGGTTTACATCACCAGGTGAAAGGGAGTAGACTTTCGAAGTTACGGCAACAACAGGGGAGAAGCCTGAACACAACTCTCCCAGCCACCCGGTTTGCTAAAAAAGTTGCCAGGATTGGACACAGGTTCAGAGTCAGTGAGCTGGAGCCCAGCCTCTGAGGGTAGCTTCAGTCCACTGTGATTTTCCAAATGCTGCACAGACTCAGCACTCACTTGCTGGTTTTAAAACTGATGGTAAATTTAAAAAGTACATTTCTACTGGAAACTCCTTTTTTACTTGCACTTCGATGGGCAGAGAGGCCTCACTAAGTGATCAATGGCCAACTCATCACGACAGAATAGTAATACTGCTCCTCCCTGCACAGTTAAGTAGTGTAGAATAGAAATTATAAAGGGACACAGAGTGAACGAGCAGGCAAAACTCTAGCAGATGGAGTTCAATGTGGGGAAAGAGAGGGGCCCGCCCACTTTTGTTCCAATAAAAAAAAATCAGAATATTTTCTTATAGCAAGCTAGGAGCTGTGGGAAAGCAAAATAATTTGGGTGCCCATGTACACAAATCAATGAAAGCTAAAACACAGGTACAAAAAGTAATCAAAATGGCTAATGGGATGTTGGGTTTTATCTCAAAGAGGTCTGGAATACATGTGAGAAAGTGATGCTTTCAGTTGTAAAGCCTTGGTCAGGTCTATCTGGAGTAAGCAGCTTTTTGTACTATATCCCTATGAAGGGCCTTGGACAGAGTCCAAAACAGATTCACCAGAGGCTTGAAGGGTTAAATTATGGGGGGCAGAATGCATTAACATAGCTGGTATTCCCATGAGTTCAGGAAGTTGAGTAGTGATCTAGTTGTGTTTAACATGTTAAAGGATTTATTTCCTCTGGTGGAAGAATCCAGAACAAAAAGGGAAATAATCTTTAAAAAAGTTAGAGCTATGCCATTCAGAAGTGAAATCAGGAAGCATTTCTTCCACAGCACCAGCAGACAGCTACTGGGAATTCTGTCACCAAAATGCTGTGGATAATGGGTCAACTGAAGCTCTCAAAGCAGAGCTTTTTGTTGGGGGAGGGATATGGAGTTGAAACACAGATCAAGCATTGAATCAGCCTCAACTGAATGAACAGGATCCAGTGGGCTGAATAGCCTACTCCTGTTTCTACCTTCCAATCACTGATTTATCTCATCCTGCTTCTGCTGAATACCGCTCCTCTACAGTACTGATATCTTTCATTCACTCCCTTAACCAGGAACTAATATACCTTCCATTCTCTCCCTTACTCTTTGACATTTCCCCTCCTCCCAGTCTTTAACCAGAGTTGCAGAGTTGCGCCCCCCCCCCCCCACCCGTGTCCCCCACCCCTCCAGCTAAACACTTCCCATCCACTAACTGATAACACTCCAACCCACAGCAGCACTTACTTCTCCTGGCCAACAACAATTTCTGCTTTGCTTCCGGTGATAACCTCCCTCATTTTCTCCGCACTGTCCAGAAACTGATTGATTCCTTCCCTCTGCTTCCCACCCTGGCCAAGTGTGCTAACGTTCTCAATCCACAACATAAACCCACCATACGTGCATTTGAAATGACTGAAGTGTTGAAAAAAATAACAATCACTGAGCCCACTGGCCCCCTCAAGATAAGATTAATTCCAGTTCTATAAATCCTCACTGGTCTCTTATACCAGTTAGAACGTCCCTTTCATGCTTGCTTATTCCAATTCTTACTCCCATTCCATCCTTCAACATGAAACACTCGCCCCCCTCCCTTTTAGGGGGTCCATTTAAAACCCACTCTGCTGCAAGTTAGCAAGTCTTTTCAATAGTCACTCCCTTCCAGTTAGTCTCTCAAACCACATGTACCACATGCATGAGCCTTTAATCCTCAGTTCCCTCCCTCGTTATCTTGTCCCTTCTCCCCCAACTAATAGCTGCCCCCTGTCCCTTAACACTTTCCCAAAATAGCTAAATTTCCTTTTAATGGCCATCAATCCCTTTCTTGTTTGCTCCTCTCCCATCTTCAATGCTCACCTCCTTCCATTCTAGAGAGCCCTTTCAACATTCTCTTTGCCCCCCTCCCCTCCTCCTGTTAATGCTTATTCCCGCCTCGGGGGTTCACCGGGTATCATTAATGCTCGTGCCCGTGACGCGGAAGCCCGGGAGCGAGCACGCGGTCAGCCCGGGGGCGAGCACGCAGGCAGTGGGGACGAAGTGAGTGACAGGTACATACGGGCTCCGCTAAAGCCCCACAGGCGGAGATTAGTTTCAAACATGGCTTTAGCCTTCGAAAGAGGAGGAATAAAAAAAAAGGACTCCACTCAGTGTCCCTTCAAACATGTACGAAATACCCAGACACCAAATTTATTATCGCTTAATTATATATATAAACACACATATATGTATATTAAAAAATGAACAAAGCCACCTGGAAGCATAGAAAACAGGTTCAACATTTGAAATATTGAAGTGAAGAAACACCCATTTGTTACAACCATCATGGAGGGGAGAAGGACACCAGATGACTAGAAATCGTGTTGTAATTTAATTAACGCGCCACACTTTCAGTTTCATTATTTTAAAAAAGTTTGCTCGAAAATAAAAACTTTCTAAATTAAAAAGGGCAATTTTGACAATAAGAGCACAAAGAACGTACAACGCATTTACCCTTTTCCAAAGGGAACACACCATACGCCTTGAGTTAACGGGTAAAAATATAATAAATTAGCTCTGCAGCCAAACTTACTGTCCTTTTAGGAGGCATGGTTGCAAAAAGTGGATCGAGGTTGGTTTGTAGAAATACACTCTCACAAGCTAACACTGCAACCACTTGCAAGTTTCAACTCCCAGCCAGCGCAGTTCAATTTCTAAACACCTTGCTAATCAGATGATAATGTCATGCTAATTAGATGCGAGTCAGGTCTCACCCCCAGCATTCCGAGTGGTGGAGCGCTGCTTTAGTCCCGCCCACTTACCCCGGGGCTTATCTTCCTATTGGTCAAAGAACAATGGTTGAGGATCGCTGCTGAAGAGCCCGTCTCACTCGAGGAGAGTGGCTCAGAGGTTGGGTCTCCAGCCTGTCAGTATCGTGGAAGCTGAATTTTTTTCATATATTGAAATTGCTGCAATTTGAGAGCGGAGGGGAGGGGGGGGGGGGTGGGATCCGGCAAAGAAGAAAAAGAAACGCCCCCTAAACGCCGAGGCATTTGAACCCAGAATCCATGCTTGAAGCAATTATATTTGTACATCCAATCAAAACGCCAGAAAGCAGATGCAATTGCCTGTTTGGATATTTTGAATTTAAAAACAAACATCCTACGGATTGGCAGCAGTTGACAGAGCTGCTGTAAACGTACAGATCAGTCAGCATTTCTGGAGGGCAAAAGATTGGCTCATGTTTCGGGCACAGCCATTGTCCAGAATTGTAATATTTAAGTTAGGTAAACTTTCAGGCTGAACATGTTGGGTAACCCCCCCGCTTTTTTTACATAAAATAAAACCTGGCAGTATGTTATGCTTCATCATTACCATAGACACAAATTCAAACATTTTACATTGAAGTAACCATGCACGCAGCCACCGTTGATATAATGTAGCACACTGCGATATAAAGAGTAACACTTTTCAGGGCAGGTTTAACAAAGTAACCTACTTTGATAGTGCTCCTTACAACATTTCAAAGCATTTTAGAAGTTATGTGGATTAGAAAAAGCAGTGGGAGGAATGAAGACTTAGTTGAAGAGGCGGATCTTTAGGAATTCGAAAAGTGGGAAGGCAAAGCAATTGGTTTTGGGGTGGAATTCCATTAGAGTTGCAGAGCATAAATGAGTAATAAGACCATAAGACATAGGAGCAGGAGTAGGCCATTCGGCCGATCAAGTCTGCTCCACCATTCAATGAGATCATGGCTGATTTGATAATCCTCAACTCCACTTTCCTAGAAGGTGTGATGAATGAGTAACATTCCTGGAAATCTGGAACAAAAATTGCTGGAAAAACTCAGCAGGTCTGACAGCATCTGTGGAGAGAAAGACAGAGTTAACATTTCGAGTCCAGATGACTCTTCTTCAGAACTCTGAAACCAGGGGCAAGGACAGCTTAGAGATGGGGTGAGTCGGTGCTGCTGGAGGGAGAGGCCGAGTGTGTTCATAAGGTGGCACATGGCACTGAGTGTGGATCTCAGGATGCGGCGAGAACGGCAGTCCGAGGAACGTTGTATGTCCCGGAGATCCCTGTAATCCTGGGTGGATTCGAAACATGAGGGATGGAACTTCAGTTGGAACCTAAGTCGGAGATGGAGACAATGACTGAGGAAGGAAATATGGCTGTGAAAGTTTAGTAAACACCTTGTCAAACATCAGGAGGGAAATGGAAAGCAATGAAGGTGAACAGGGCAAAAGAGACAAGTGGAAATCCTGTCGGAGAGAAGAGCAATACTTCTTCAAGGTAAGCATTCCTGGAAGAGAAGTGGCAGTGAATTAAACACTAAGATAAAAGCAAAATACTGTGGATGCAGATCCTCAACTCCACTTTCCTAGAAGGTGTGATGAATGAGTAACAGTCCACATTCAGATGCAGGCTAAGAGATATGGCTGGTGTAGATTGGCCTGGGAGGGTGGAGCAAGGCAATGGAACAGTTTGAAGACGAGACAAAAGATTTTGTAAAAGCAAAATACTGTGGGTGCTGGAAATCTGAAACAAAAATTGCTGGAAAAACTCAGCAGGTCTGACAGCATCTGTGGAGAGAAAGACAGAGTTAACATTTTGAGTCCAGATAACTCTTCTTCAGAAGAAAAGATTTTGTAAATGGATTAATTGGAGTGCACGGAGGGTGAAGATGTTGGATGTGTACAGCAGCACCAGGAGAGGACACAGACTGCAAAGTTATTTTGTTTAGATTCTGTAATGTTAATTCTTGCCACAGCAATCATCTTTGAAGTGCTTAGGGACATTTTTCCATGTTAAAAGTTCTGCATTAATTAACAAAAAAGTCTTCTGTAAACTACTATATAAGGGCAGGGTTACTATATAGGACAGTAAGAGGAGGGGTGGGACCAATTAGGGATCCCGCTTAGGTATGGAGGCAGAGGGCTAATTGATTACTTTGCATCTGTCTTAATTCCCATGAAAGAAGATGGTGCCAGAGTCATAGTGAAAGGGGAGGTAGATGATTTACTGATTTGGTGGTATAGGGTGGCCAAGTTGTACTTTAAGTGACAGAGTTGATCTACAGACACTTCTTGGGTGGAAACATTGGGCAGAATTTTGCCCTTGGTGGGTGGGCGGGCCAGATCGGCTCAGCGGCGGGCGGGCAGCCGATCGCTACCACCGAAGCGGGCCCAGCCGTCATTTTAAGTGGGCAGGCCAATTAAGTCCCGCTCAGCGGGCCACCCAATGGGAAGCGCTATGCGCTTCCTGTGCTGGGGTGGGGAGGGGGGGGGAATTCCCCAACTGTCAAAGTGTGCTCTTTCAAGCATGCACACGAAAGAACGCACATCTCCCTGAGACTAAGTGCTGTCTCAGGGAGATCAGTGAAGGTTTTATAAACATCAAAAATAGAAAAATTTAAAAATTATTAAAACGTCCCCCTCATGTGACAATGTCACACGAGATGGGACATGTTTAATAAATATGACTAAAACTTTATTAAACTTTTTAAAAACAGACATGAAACCTCATCCTGCCAGTGGTGGATGAGGTTTCATGTTTTTTCAGAAGCCCGATGGGGCTCCTGGCCTGCCCGCCAGCCTTATGGTTGGACAGACAGGGCCTTTAATTGGGTTAATTATCCTGTCAATGGCTTCAATTGGCCATTGACAGGTCGGCGGGCGGACAGCTGATTTCGCTGTCCGCCCGCCTTCCTGAATATTTAAATGGGGCGGGATGATGTCGGGGGTTCCCCCCGCGTCATTTTCGCGTCGGCGAGCGGGCCCCGCCCCCAACTGGCCGACGGAAAATTCTGGCCATTAAGTTAATTTACAATATACTCAACAGCAACTACACATGCTTTCAACTCCAACTCTATCTCTACACTGACTCCTATTGGTTACTACAGATCATGTGATCTTGCCCAACAAGTATTATTCTTAAAGATACATTACACACTAAATTACTATGATGGGCTAAAGGAAAGGCTTGCTGTACCCAAAGTTGATAAGTCACCAGGACTGGATGGGATTCATCTGCGGATACTGAGGGAGAGAAGGGTGGAAATTGCAGAGGTACTGGTCGTAATCTTCCAAACTTCCTTAAAGATGGAATGGTGTCAGAGGACTGTAGAATTGTAAATGTTACTCCCTTGTTCAAAAAAAGGTCTAAGGATCAGCCCAGCAACGACAGGTCAGTCAGTTTTATCTCAGTGATGGGAAAGCTTTTAGAGACAATTATCTGGAACAAAATTAACAGTCATTTGGACAATTAAGTGCAGATTAATTAAGGGAAGCCAGCACAGATTTGTTAAAGGCAAATCTTGTTTACCTAATTTGATTGAGTTTTGATGAGGTAAAAGAGATGGTTGACGAGGGTAATGTGGTTGACGTGGTATACATAGTTTCCAAAAGACGTTTGGATACGAGGTTGACTGAATGACAGGAAATAGAGAGTAGTGGTAAATGTTTTTTTCTGACTGGAGGATGGTATATAATGGGATTCTGGGTGGACATGTGGCAGAGGAAATTTAATGCAGAGAAGTGTGACTTGGGGCAGAGTTTTCCGGCTGATGTGCAGGCGGCATCGCGATATTTCGGTCGGCGGGTGCGCACAGCAGCGGGACGCTCGCCCGCCATTAATTAAAGGCCTCGTTAAGGCCCTTAACTTGCCAATTGTCCAGGATTTAAGACCATAAGACCATAAGACATAGGAGCAGAAATTAGGCCATTCAGCCCATCGAGTCTGCTCCGCCATTCAATCATGGCTGATAAGTATTTTGAGGGGCCCGTGTGAACTTCGGGTCGGCGCACGGGCCCAACGGGCAGGTGGGTAGGAGATTTTGTAATAAAAGTCATACGCTGGCAGGATACGTGGACTCAGAGGGGTTGCTCATGTTTTCCAAAAGTTTTAATTGCAGAAAGTGTTTTAAAGTTGCCTGTTTGATTGTTAGCAGTTCACATCGACTTCCAAGAGCTTTTTGTGTACTTTGAAACCAGTCTGCAGATAGTAATCTTTCTCGGGCCTGCAGCTTTCCGGAGGCCTCCATTTAGCCTGGGGGTATGGGTTCTGACATCTCCACTGGAGGCAGCTCCTCTGAGGACGAAGGGAGGGATAGAATAAGGAGGAGGCCAGGAGTGGACAATCAACTTCCAGGGGAGCCACCTTTGGGAGGCCAGGCGCAGCCACAAGGGGCACAAGGCCAAGAGATTGCCAAGGTGGAATGGGCCGCAGAAGACGCCACTATCCTGCTGCCAGGGTATACAGGCGGCGAAGCAGCTACCTCAATATGACTGAGGTGCAGTGCTCCGATTCTCAAGGGAGACAGCCACCTATATCTGTCAGATGATTGGCCCTGAGATATCTCCTAACTGTGTGGGTGGACACCCCATGCCAGCGGCTCTGAAGGTCACAGTTACCCTCCACTTCTATGCCTCTGGCTCCTTCCAGGGCTCGGTGGGTGATCTTTGCGGTGTCTCCTAATCAGCTGTCCCACACTTGTGTCAAGCAGGTTACAGACACTCTGTTCAGACGGGTATTGACCTTCATCCACTTCCGCTGCGACCAGGCAAGTCAGACAGAGCGAGCCAGAGGCTTTGTGGCCATTGCTGGCTTCCCCCGCGTCCAGGGTGCAATAGACTGTACACATGTGGCCATCAAGGTGCCAGCAGGTGAACCTGGTGCCTTCGTCAACAGGAAGGGCTTCCTCTCCATGAACGTGCAGATAGTGTGTGATCACAGGATGCAGATTCTACAAGTCTGTGCAAGGTTCCCGGGCAGCTCCCACGACGCCTACATCCTCAGACACTCCCAGGTGCCGAGGCCCTTCAGTGCTCCAGCTCAGCTGGAAGGATGGCTGCTGGGTGACAAGGGCCATCCCCTGCGATGGTGGCACATGACACCTCTCCGCCATCCAAGAACAGAAGCTGACCAGCGGTACAATAGGAGCCACGGCACCACAAGGGCTGTGGTGGAGAGAGCCATCGGTCTTCTCAAGATGCGCTTCCGTTGCCTGGACCGCTCAGGGGGCGCACTCCAGTACCCCCCAGATCACGTCTCTGTGATAGTGGTAGCATGCTGCACTCTGCACAATCTTGCGCTGGAAAGGGGGGATGCAGTTAACGATGAAGACCTTGATGCCCTGGATGAGGCTGCACATGATGAATCCAGCAGTGGCTCAGAGGATGAGGAAGCACAGGGCGATGTTGAGGGGCAGCACGCCGACCCGCTACTACACCAAGGAGGCAGGGACACCCGGGACAATTTAATCCAATGATCTTTCAGCTAGCTCCACACACATGGATCAGCAGGAACAGCATTGCCTGGAACTTCCACATGTGGCAATTAGGTGCTCCATCTTCCACCTCATCAGCTGCAACTAAGGGCTTAGTACAGAAACATCAATGTCCACTCAAACACTCATGACATGTCTGTGAAAAAGAAAACTGCAGCACAAAGGAAACACCCTCAGCCATGGTCAGAAAAGTGGACTTTATTATGTCCAAAATATAACAGAGACTTCTCCATTGCAAACATAAGAATTTTGTTCCTGATTCTAAGGCCAACACAAAATCACCAGTGACATACCCGTTGAGTGCCTAATGTGCCTTATGCTTTCGTTTGCAGGTGCTACATCTAGGTGCCGCCCCATCGCTCAGAGTGGCTTGTGAGACAGCCCTGCTGACTCTGCTGTCTTGTTGGCGTCGATGACCTTGGCAGCCGTCCTCTGGCCCGTGGAGCCTGTGATGGCCCCACCTGGGAGGGGGTGGCCAGTTCCAGAACTAGCACCTCCCCAGTTGTCGCAGCCTCAACGGAAGCAACGTTGACTGGCAGAGGGGCGGAGGAACTGCTGCCCTCATGCGGAGCGCCCTGAGAGGAGCTCGCAGCGACAACAGGCAGCTGCTGACGTGACATGAGGTCCCATTGGACCTCCCTGCTCACCGCAGATGGATGGGCACCGAGTGCCGACGCTTGGTGCCCACAACATCTCCCACGTTGGGAATGACCACCTGTGGCCAGTACCGCTGTGAGGGCTTGCAGGTCAGAGTGTAACCCAATCAGAAGCTTCTCCATCCGATCGAACCCCCTCTCCATGAGAGTCGCCAATCTCTCAGTGGAGGAAGCCTGAAGCTCTGCCCTAAGGTTCATGCCTTCACGTGCACTCTGCCTAGACTCCTCCGTCGCAGAGACCAACGGAACCATTCCCTCATGCAACCCTGCCAGATGCAAACGCACTTCCTGCCGCTTTTCCTGCAGCTGCTGCATTGGGGACAACTCCAGAGGCACGTCATCAGTGCCGGACTCAGCATGTGCCTGGTCCCCTGCAGCCCTCCGGCTGCTGGCGCAATCAGCACTCTCTGTCCCTACCATCTCCTCCAGCAATTGTAAAGTGCCCTCTCCACTGTGACCCGGGACACTAGCCGACGGTAAATTCCCCACCGAGGTGTTTGTGTCTGCCCTGGTGCCTGGCTGGCTGAACTGATGTGCCGCAAGTTGCACGTGTTGGGCCTCAGGTGTGGAGGGGGTGCTGCGGTGTCTATGGGCACGGCCATGTGGTGGTGATGCTGAAATTAACAAGGACAGTGCATCAGTTACGTACAGTCAGCTAAACCTTTCATCCCTTTCCCCCCAGCTTCATAAGTCACTCACTCTTCAAGACCCCAAGGAGACGAACATTGGTGTGGTGGAAAAGAGTCAAGAGGAGGTCCAAACATTAGACGCACATACAGACAGGCTGGTTAGATGGCCTCAGGAATGTCACATGGCATGTTATATACCATTGGAGTGGGGAGAGTGCAGAGGTACCTGACCTGGATGCATGCTGGCCTGGAGAGTTGCGGTGCTGAGGAAACATCGCAAACACTTGTGACATTTGCCGTTGATCACAGGAGATTGACAGGTCACATTATTGGCCTTCATACCGTTATAAGGGGCATAGAATAGGTGGGCAGAAGGCAACATTTCCCCTTGGCACAGGGATGAGTAACATGGTGGAATTTATTTCAGTTGAGTGCCATGAGGTTCACAGCTGAGGTGCTGAGGACCTTTTGGACAAAGTAATGTGGGGCGCACTGGCTGAAAGGGTGGTGGAGGTCCCAAACCCCCATAGATGCAATAAGTCTTTGGCTGTGCAGCAGCGATGCCATGGCATGTTAGGCCATGGGGATAGTGGTCACAAATGGGATAAGGTAACTTTGGAAGGTGGTGGAGACGCGAATCCTCAAAGGGTCGAGGGACCTTTGTGTATGACCCACACGTCTGACTGTATCAGTCTGTGAATGAGCAGTGTTGCAGCATTAACGATTGCAGCAACCATCAGTGCTTTGGGTGGTGGGCAGACAGAGTGGATGGGACTGTGGATCTCAAATACCTGGCCGCTGCACCCCAGCCTCACTGACACCTGCTGATCTGGCCGCCTGCCTCCTCCCCAGCTCCATGGCCTGCTCCTCAAATATTGTGAGGCGCTGGAGCAGGGTGTGCCCACCACCAGTCCTCTGGCACTCCCACAGATTGTGTTGACTTTTTGCCTGCAGAACAGAGAAGAGGGTTTATTGGGGCTGATCGTTCATGTACTCTGCAAGTGCATGCCGCATCCCAATCACAGCGGGCCATCTGAGGCCTCCAGTGGACCCTGTCCACACTACTGGTGATCAGTCACCAGAAGATAGTACAGCTACTCCCAAACCCTTCCCCAACGGCCACCTTGGACACATTCGGCGTCCATCACTTTGAATAGCACACGGGTCTCAGCGCCCATGGCAAGGAGGCGCAACTAGGTGCGACTCCGATGCCACAACACCTTGAGGCACTCCTTGCACCATCTCATCACCATCAATATGACATGTGTTGGAGTTCTGAGTATTTATCTAGCTGCCTCCCCTGCAGATTGCCCCCATAGTCAAATGCCACAAACACTAACATATGCTGTGGGGAGAACCCATCTTCTCCTCACCCACTAAGGCTGATGTAAGCATGGTCAGTACCCGTTTGCCCACCCAGCGTGTGCCAAATTCCCAATGCTGTAATGACGGCAACGCATGGGGGTGGGGGTCTCAAAGGCTAAGGCTACCTTCTGGGTCAAATGGCCAAGACCAACATGGTACTCACCCTTCCAGAGCGCAGCAAATCATTGAATCTCTTGCGGCACTGTGTGCCTGTGTGCCGCACATCATCATGGGCGCTCACAGCGTCACTAACCTCCCCCACGCCTGGCTGGTGACATGGGGGCCCCTCCTCCTTCCATCCTCCAGATACAACACATGCCGATGGCTGGAAACCTCTTGGAGAAGGACAGAAAGGCATGCATTGGAGAATCGAGGGGCAGAGTGGCTCCCCGCTGGCCTCTCCTGCAGCCTGCCCTCCTCCTCCTCTGCCCTGCCCTCCTCTGGAACCACAGCTCCCTCCCTCGCTCCCCGAGTGGCCATGGTGCACTGCTTCAAGCAGGCTGCCTGGCCACTCTTTATACGGCTGCCGGTTCCCCAATGGAAGCTGCCCACCCCGGCTACTATTTTCCCGTTCTCCACAGGAGTCATTGGCCCGCCCGTGGAAAATGGCGGCGCGGCCCGTCTTGGCGGCGGCAATCGGCTGTCCGCCCGCTGCTGAGTCGGTCGGGCCCGCCTGCCCGGCAAACGGAAAATTCTGGCCTTGGTATATTTAGGTTGGAAAAACAAGGAGAAGCAATATAAAATAAAGGGTACAATTCTAAAGGGAGTGCAGAAGCAGAGGGGCCTAGGGGTATATGTGCACAAATTGTTGAAGGTGGCAGGGTGTGCTGAGAAAGTGGTTAATATGGAATATGGGATCCTGGGCTTTATAAAATAAAGAGGCATAGGTTACAAAATCAAGGATGTGATGATAAAATTTGATAAAACTCTGTTTATGCCCTAACTGAAGAATTGTGTTCAATTCTGGGAACCACACTTTAGGAATGATGTGAGGATGCAGAAAAGATTCATAAGAATGAGTCCAGAGATGAGGGACTTCTGTTACATGGATAGTTTGGAGAAGCTGGGGCTGTTTGCCTTAAAAATGAGAACGTTGAGTGGAGGCTCGATAGATGTATACACAATCATGAGGGGTCTAGACGGGGTAGATAGGGAGAAACTGTTTCTATTGGGGGGGAAGGGTTGAGAACTAGAAGACACAGACTTAAGGTGATTGGCAAAGGAACCAGAGCGAGTGGTGATGATCTGGAATGTACTGCCTGAGTGTGCGGTGAAAGCACCTGCAATTGGGGATTTCAAAAGGGAGTTGGATAAGCACCTGAAAAGAAAAGATTTTCAGGGCTATGGCGAAAGGGTGGGAGCAGTGGAACTAGTTGAGTTGCTCTTACAAAGAGACAGTACGGACACAACGAACCAAAGGGCCTTCTTCTGTGCTGTAACCATTCAATCATTCTGATAAGATAGGTTGTTGTTCTGTATTGATGCACTTGAAACATGTCTAAGTATTACAATCCACTAAACAACAACACTATGAGAAACAGGTTAAACATTTTGCTATTGTACTGCAGGCAAGTGAAAAGTATACAACTTTTAAGATGCAAAATTCAAACCAACAGTTGTGCAGGTACTGTTTAGTATTGTGGCTTAAATATGCACTAGACTAACAATCCAGAGGTCTGGACTAATGATCCAGAGACATGGGGGAAAATTTTCCCTCCATCGAGGGGGTGGGGGGTGGTGAATGCAGGAGCAGGCACTTGCAGGCACGCCTCCAATCGGTGCCCCCGATTGGGAACGCACCGCTATTTTACATGGGCGGTCCAATTAAGGCCCGCCCAGCGTGATGTCCGCCAGGAAGCGCTATGCTCTCCTTGTGCAGGCGGGGGTGGGGGGAGCGCACTGATCTCCCTGAGTGCTGCCTCGGGGAGATCGGCTCCAAATTTAAAAATGGTAAGCAAATGATTACAAAATTTCCCTGACTTGTCCCCTGATGTGACACTGTCACATGAGTTGGGACATGTCCATCACTTTTACTGAAACCTTTATTAAATATTTAAAAACCCTCATGAAACCTCATCCCTCCCGTGGATGAGGTTTCATGCTTTTTCTTAAGCCCACCTGGCCTGCCCGCCAATCCTAAGGTTGGACGGGCAGGTCCATTAATGAGGTTAGTTACTTTTTAAATGACCTCAATAGACCGTTGACAGGTCGGCGGGCGCACAACTGATTCGGCTGCGCCCCCGCCGACCTAAAAATTGAAATGGGGCGGGGTGACGTCGGGAGTTCCACTCAACGTCATCCCACGTCAGTTTACGCGTCGGCGAGCAGGCCCTGCCCCCTGCTCACCGACCTAAAACCCTGCCCATGAGTTCAAATCCCATCATGCAGCTGGGGAATTTAAATTCAGTTTATTAAATAAATCTTCAATAAAAAGATAGTATCGGCGATAGTGACCATGAAAATACCGGATAATTGGATAAACCCAACTGGCTCACTAACGTCCTTTAGGAAAGGAAATTTGCTGTCCTTATACCTGGTCTGGCCTACATGTGACTCCAGATCCACAGCAATGTGATTGACTCATAATTGCCTTCTGAAATGGCCCAGCAAGCTACTGGGTTATATCATGCCATTATGTCAAAGCACTACAATGTTTCAAGAAGGTGGTTCTGAAGGGCGATTAGGGATAGGCAATAAACGTTGACCTGGATAATGACTCCTACGTCCTGTGAAGGAATAAAAAATAAACTCTATCTTAACCCTTGATGATTTTAAACATCTCTATCAAATCTCCCCTTAGTTTTCTCTGCTCCAAGAAAAACAACCCCAGTTTCTCCAGTCTATCCACATAACTGTACTCCCTCATCCCTGGGACCAATCTAGTCAATCCCTTCTGTACCCCTGCCAAAGTCTTCACATCCTTCCTAAAGTCAGGTACCCTAAGTTGGACACAGCACTGCAGCTGGGAGCGAACTAATCCTTCATATAGGTATACCATTGCTTTTTGGCTTTTGTATACTCTGCCTCTATTTATAAACCCAGGATCCCATATACTTTATTAACTGCTTTGTTAATATGCCACCTTCAAAGATTTGTACACAAACACTCCAAGTATCTCTGTCCTTGCACCTCCTTTAAATTGTACCATTTAGCTGATATTGTTTCTTCACATTCTTCCTACCAAAATGTATCACCTCACGTTTTTCTACATTGAATTTCATCTGCTACCTCTCTGCCCATCCACCAGCGTGTCTGTATCTTCTTGAAGTCTGTTACTACCTTAATAGCTGTTTATTACATATCCAGGTTTTGTGTCATCTGCAAATTTCAAAATTGTGCCCTTTACCCCCAAGGCTGCTATATTAATGTGTATAAAAAACAGCAGCAGTCCTGGTACTGAACCCTGGGGAACTACACTGTATAATTCCCTCCAGTCCAAAAAACAGTCATTCACCACAGCAATCTGTTTTCTATTCCTTAGTCAATTTTGTATCCATGCTGCTACTGCCCCTTTTGTCTCTTGAGCTTCAATTTTGCTAACAGGCCTAATATTTGGTACTTTATCAAACACCTTTTGAAGTCTATATGCACAACAGCAACTACATTGAATTCATGCAGCTTTCTCTAACCTCATTAAAAAACACAATCAAACAAGTCAAACGCAATTTGCTCTTAACAGCTCCATGCTGGCTCACATTTATTAATCCATGCTTGTCCAGGTAGCTGCTAATTTTCTCCCAGAGTACTTTTTCTACAAGAGTCCCCACTAGCAATATTAAACTGATAGGTCTGTAATTGCTAGGTTCATTCTTACATGCATTTTTGAACAAGTGTGTAAAATTTGCAATCCTCAAGTCCTCTGACACCACCCTATATCTAAGTAAGATTGGAGTATTGTGGCCAGGCCCTTTACAATTTCTACTGGTACTCTCCTCAGCAGCCTAGTATGCATCCCATGTGAACTCAGTTGATTTATCTACTTTAAGCGCCGGCAGCCTTTCTATTACCTCCTCATTATTTTTATCTCATCCAGTACCCCAATAACCTTCTCATTTACCATATAGCTTTAGGAAAGTCCTCTTCCTTGGTAAACGGTGATGTAAAGTACTTACTTAGTAACTCAGCCACGTCTTTTGCCTCTACCAATAGATCTCTATTTTGGCCTGTGATTGACCCCGCTGCTCCTGTACTGATTAATGTTTACTGTTAGTGTGCCCTATAGAAGGACTGAAAGTTAATAAATCCCCTAGGCCTGATGATCTACATCTCAGAGTAGAGATGTTGGATGCGTTGCTGGTCATCTTCAAAATTTCTATAGAGTCTGGAATGGTTCCTGCAGATTGGAAGGTAGCATTAGTGACCCCACAATTTAAGAAAGGAGGCGTAGAGAAAGCGGGGAATTACAGACCTGTTAGCCTGACATCAGTAGTCAGGAAAATGCTAGAATCTATTATAAAGGATGTGATAACTGGGCCCTTAGAAAATAATGGTGAGATTGGGCAGAATCACCATGGATTTATAAAAGAGAAATCATGTTTGACAAAACTGTTAGCGTTTCTTTGAGGATGTAACTAGCAGAGCAGATGAGGGGGAACCAGTGAATGTGATGTATTTGGATTTTCAGAAGTTTTCAATAAGATCCCAGGCAGGAGGATTTGAGGCAATATGGATTGAGAATTGGTTAATGGACAGAAATGACAATAAATGGGTCATTCTCAGGTTGGTGGACTGTGACTAGTGAGATACTGCAAGGATCAGTACTTGGGCCCCAGCTATTCACAATCTGTAGCAACGACCAGGAGTTTTAGGATGGTGGTGTTCCCTTCCCATCATCTGAAGAGTCGGTGGGGAACACATCCCCACCGACACTGTCTGACCCGCAGTCATTCCACACTCCAATGAGCATTAACTGGCTGCAGGCAGGACTTTGGCCCCTCACTAGAGAGGAAGTCACACCTTAGAGAGCAGTTGGCCAATCTGATTGGCCAGTAGCTCTCTAGTCCCTGCAGTGCCAAAAGCTGCAGTGGACAGGACTGGTACTGCGTGCAGTCCTTGGAGCCTAAGTCATGGGATGCCAGGAAGAGGTATGCTTTGGGGGTCTTATTGGGGGATTGAGGTGTCAGGGGAGAGGTTGGAGTGGTGGGAGGAAGGTCCTGCGTTTACCAGGCCTTAAGGGGAAGGGGGGGCACTCGAAGTTAAATTGTGACCCCCGCCCCGCCAACCTCATTATTTCCCACCCGAGGCCTCCCCCAGAACCACAGCCTAAAAACTGAGGCCCTTGAATAGTCAATAATTGGCCACTTAAGAGCTTTAATTGGGGCAAGGGCGGGCGGGCCATCCGAGGCATTGCCTGCCCCAGCATAAAATTGCAGAGAGGTTGGGGCAGATGGGAGCCCAGCAGGAAGCCCACCCAAGAAATTTGACGCTGACCCCTGGCCTCCCCACTCTCCCCTACAAACCTGCCAGTGGGGGAGCATAAAATTCAGGCCAATGATTTGGATGTGGGGACCAAATGTAATATTTACAAGTTTGCTGATCACACAAAACAGAAAAGCAGAGTATTTCGTAAAGGGTGATAGATTGGGAAGTGTTGATGTCCAAAGGGACCTGGGTGCCCTTGTTCATAAATCACTGAAAGATAACATGCAGATGCAGCAAGCAATTATGATTGCAAATGGTATGTTGGCCTTTCTTACAACAGGATTTGAGTACAGGGGCAGAATTTTACAGCCCCTTTTCGGTGGGGACGGGGCCGTAAATTGTGGTGGGCCATTATAAATCCCATTGACGTCAGCGGGAATGTAAAATCCCGCTGTTGTAAAATTCTGCCGCAGGAGTAAGGAAGTTTGTTTCAATTCTATAGAGCCCTGGTGAGACTGAACCTGGAGTATTGTGTACAGTTTGGTCTCCTTACCTTAGGATAGTGTGGAAAAAAAGCATTTTGGTCAAAGTTTAGCCATGATCTAGTTGAATGGCGGAGCAGGCTCAAGGGGCTGAATGGCCTACTCCTGCCCCTATTTCCTATGTTCCCTCTTTAGAAGACATAAATGGATTTCCATGTATGTTAGTCACCAATCTGTCCTTGTCATGTCTCTCTCTTTCACTACTTCTCTGTTCATTTTATATTCAATCTGATTCTACCTTGTATTATTAAGATGACATCTGTCAAATAATCCTTTTTCTGTTTCATCCAACTCTGTAACACTCTTGTGATTTAGGGAGCTCTGTCTTTGGTTGTCCTTTCTTTTTCTTTAGGCTTGGTTCATTTGTTGCGTTATTCAAAGTAATTTTTTGACTTCATGCTCTCAATGGGAGGCTTCAATCAATGGAAGCACAAATTAGAAAGTTCGGTCGGCACTGAAAGTGATTTTCCAACAACTAATTTTAAATGCTTTGAAAATTGTGCACATATGTACCTGAATTTCTGATATGAGATACCCAATGGACAAATCCAAAATTCACCCTTTATTCTTTCATCGAAGATGGTTCGTAAAAAAATTACACCATATTTTTAGCTCTCAGAAAGACTTTTCCTTCTATTTACCAAATAGTGATATATGCTATTGTAATTTATGAAATATTATTAAAACCCAGAGTTGGTTTTGAAATCTTTGAATTTGATTTTTTTTTTGGTGATGAAGGTGCATCTCAGATGGCATAATCCACACAGGGACTAAGAATTTGGAGAACTTGAAACAATTGTGTTTTGTTTAATTTCTGCACTATCTTAATACCAATAGGGGACAGTGAGTGAGCTAGAATTCTACTCATCCTCTTATGTCTGCCAAAGACTTTTCGGGTGGTCACTGATGATTCCCTGGCTACCCTGAGACTTCACTCAGCACAACATCCAGAATGCCCTGAAGGACCTATGCCTCCTGGTGTAGGTTGTGCACTGGGCAATGGGATGGCCCCAAGATTACTGACAGCAAAGGTAATCAATCAAATATTTTCAAATTATATGGTTAAGCCACCAGTCATTTTCCAAGGTGTGCAATTTAATTTTGTTCATTTTGAAAGTGAAGTATTCATTTCTTCTTTTCAAGCATTTTGGGCTGGAAAAGGACATGTGTTTGTGGAATGGGCAGACAAGTGGCAGATGAAATTTGATTCATTCACCCCCTCCACCAATGAAGCATAGTAGCAGCAGGGTGTACCATCTACAAGAGGCACTGCAGGAATTCACCAAGGCTCCTTAGACAGCACCTTCCAAACCCGCGGCCACTACCATCTAGAACGACAAGGGTAGAAGATGCTGCCACCACCACCT
Source organism: Cetorhinus maximus (assembly GCF_964194155.1). Classification (NCBI taxonomy): domain Eukaryota; kingdom Metazoa; phylum Chordata; class Chondrichthyes; order Lamniformes; family Cetorhinidae; genus Cetorhinus; species Cetorhinus maximus. The sequence goes on along the minus strand of NC_135883.1, from coordinate 127,557,116 downwards.
GGAAGTTCCCCTCCAAGCCACTCGCCATCCTGACTTGGAAATATATCGCCGTTCCTTCACGGTCACTGGGTCAAAATCCTGGAACTCCCTTCCTAACAGCACTGTGGGTGTACTTACACCATATGGACTGCAGCAGTTCAAGAAGGCAGCTCACTACCACCATCCCAAGGCAACTGGGGATGGGCAATAAATGCTGGCCCAGCCAGCGAAGCCCATATCCCATGAATGAATAAAAAAAAGTGATTGATTTCAGTAGGAAGAATGAGAACAGGCAATAAAAGAATAAAGAGTCCAATTCTAAAAGGGGTGCAGGAGCAGAGGGACCTGGGCGTATATGTGGATAAATCATTTGAAGATGGTAGGGCAGATTGAGAAAGCGGTTAACAAAGCAAATGGGATCCTGGGCTTTATAAATAGGAGCACAGAGTATTCAAGCAAGGAAGTTATGATGAACCTGTATAAAACACTGGTTCAGCCTCAACTGGAGTAATTTGTCCAATTCTAGGCACCACACTTTAGGAAGGATGGGAAGGCTTTAGAGAGGGTGCAGAAAAGATTTATAAGAATGATTCCAGGGATAAAACCACATCAGTTATGAAGATTAAGAGGTGATTTGATAGAGGTGTTCAAAATCATGAGGGGTCTGGACAGATTAGATAGGGAGAAACTGTTTCTGTTGGCAGAAGCATCGAGAACCAGCAAACACACCTCTTTGTTCCTTTGTCTGTGACATCTTTTGATTATCTGCTCCTATCACTGCTTGCTTGTCCCTACAACCACCACCCCCCCCAACTTCTCTGCCCCCCCCCCCCCCCCCCCCCCCCACCCCCCACCTTAAACCAGCTTATATTTCACCCCTCTCCTAATATTACTCAGTTCTGTTGAAGGGTCATGAGGACTCGAAATGTCAACTCTTTTCTTCTCCGCTGATGCTGCCAGACCTGCTGAGTTTTGCCAGGTAATTCTGTTTTTGTTTCAGATTTAAGGTGATTGGCAAAAGAAGCAATGATAACATGAGCGAAAATATATTTACACATCAAGGGTCTGGAATACACTGCCTTGGAGCGTGTGGAGGTAGATTTAATTGAGGCCTTGAATGAGCTATTTAGCTGAAGAGAAAAAATTTGTAAGGCTATGGGAAAAAGGCTGGGGGCGGGATGGGGTGTGGAATGGGCCTAGGTGAGTTGCTGTTGCTGAGAGCTGATACAGACACCACAGGTAAAACGGCCTCTGTGATTTAATCATTCTATGATTCTGTGAAATTCCAAGTAGAATTTTCAAAGGATTGCTGATGCATCCCCTGTTGGTTTGTAATTCAAAGGGGAAATCCTGCCTATTGCTGAAATACAATCAACAAAGCAAACAGAATCCCAAATTAGTTTGGTATGGTTTTGGTGTTGCGAGAGTGGCAAAAGTAGGGATTTTCACTTTTTCATGTCACTCTTGTGGGTCACATCAAGTATGGCACTACCCATTTAAGCATTATATACTACCATTTCTTTTTTGTGCTTATTCACCCACTGTGCCAAAACTGTAAAGCACATTTATCTTGTGAGTGGATGCTATGACCGATGCAGTTAATAAAGTGGAATTATTTAAAAATCCCAGGGGGAAACTTTAAACAATTGTCACAACCTATAATTTTAAGTGTTATATTTGAGATGCGACTCTAAATTCAGGAAACAGTCAATAAGTTCTCAAGGTTTTACATTAAACTAAATGAAACATTTTTTTAATTTACACAGGTTAAAAAAATATATATACACATGGCTACAAATTACTACTATCATAACTTTTAACAAATTCCCAAACTAATCTCCATTAAGGCAACAGCAACCCATAGACTTAACCAGACACCAGGCAAAGCATTTTCACCTTACGAATTCAAAATGAAGTTCTTTCACTTGGTTGCTGTGGAGTCAACTGGAGGCTTGCAGCTGCCTTTTGATCTCACATTGCCTCTGCTCTGCACACCCTGAACTACTGAAGTTATACCTACCAGCCCCATTGAATGTTAATTCTCATTGTATCAGCAACTCTGAACTTAACCTCTCTAACAATAAAACCCCTTTCATAGTAACAACTTTATTAGCAATATAAACATATTGGGCAGAATCTTGCCCTTGGATGGCGAGCGGGCCCCACCGGCTTGGCGGCATGCGGGCAGCCGACCCCCGCCACTGAAACGGGGCCCGCCGCCATTTTGAGTGGGTGGGCCAATTAAGGCCCGCCCAGCGGCATCCCCGACGGCAAGCAATCTGCGCTTCCTGTGTGGTGGGGGGGAGGGGGGGTGTGCGGGGAATCCCCATCTGTCAAAGTGCGCTTTTTCGTGCAGGCGCGCGACAGAGCGCACTTCTCCCTGAGACAAAGTCCTGTCTCAGGGAGACCAGTGACAGTCCAAAAAACTTTAAAGATACAAAAATTTAAAAATTAACATGTCCCCCTCATGTGACAATGTCACACGAGATGGGGCGTGTTAATAAAGACCACATAAATTTTATTAATTTTTAAAAATACGGACATGAAACTTCATCCCGCCAGTGGATGAAGTTTCATGAATAATCCGCAGCCCGCTGGGGCTTCTGGCCTGCCCACCAGCCTTAAGGTTGGACGGGCAGGTCTTTAATCACTTTAACTAGCCTGTCAATGGCCTCAATTGGCCTTTGACAGGTCAGTGGGCGGACAGCTGATTTTGCTGTCCGCCCGCCTTCCTAAAAATTTAAATGGACCGGGATGACGTTGGGGGTTCCTCCTGACGCCATCCCGCGTCATTTTCCCCTCGGCGATAACGCCCTGCCCCCAAATCGCCGAGGGGAAAATCCTGGCCCTTGTTTGGTAGCTGCTAGAAAAGCATCAGTTTTCATCCCACTTCTTGAATGCTCCATTCAAAAAATGCAAATGCATGCTATCTCTCTTACATATCAAAACTAGTACTCATCAAAGCACCCAGACCAGCTGACTTTAATCTAATTAAGATAAACCCGCAGACTAAACCCCTATTTTAAAAGAAAAATATTTCCAAAATATTATATACATTAATAGCTTCATGACTGTGGAGGTAGCAGAGTTGGAACAACACATTGCCTAAACCCTCCTCTGCTGCCGAGGGGGTTTCTCAATGAATTCAGCAGACATGGTTACAGGAGTAGGCATGAGGGTGTAATGGTGTTTACTTGATAATGAATTGACTTTGACAATACACAGTGATGTTTTTGCAGTCAGATATTAACTGAGGAATTAATTGAGTGCAAACTCTTGCTGTTCATTCAGTGGGATTGATATGAGGTGTTCTGAATCCCACACGGATGCCATCTATGACATCTAGTGCCTGAAAACCTTACTGTCCAGCTCTCTCCAGCTAATGTCTTCTTTCCAGAGGAAAAGCGATAAAGGTGATGTCCCTTTCAAATGTAGTGCCCATCATTTGCTTGATGCATGTTGTACACTGTAGACCATGTGATGTGGCAGGTTACCTCTGTGGTGGTTTGGAAGGATCTAATTGTGTGACAGTGTTATGGTCTGGTAATGTTTACTTCTGTGAGAACAGCCATTCCTGTCCGGATGAAGGCTGCAGGTCATCTTAACCACTAATGTTACAACCCTGTGACAACCTGTCTTGTTATATAAAACACAAGAAAACATCTCTCCTCTAACATGTCCAAGTACGAAGAACAACAACTCGCATTTATTTTCAAATAGAAAAACAATTTAAACTGCTTCAAGTTTTAAAATAAAACAGGCCAGGGTAGTGATGCCTATGAACAAAACATCTTACCTGCCCCTTATGAACATCTCTCCTTCATCTAAATCATGCACACATTTTGAACCCTTAAGCATTCTAATTCTCTCAATTTTTTAATTATCCCCTTCTTCTTGGTGTCCATTGTTATATTTATTATACTCCTTAAAATAAAGCGTTTCAAAATTTTACATGTGAGAAGTGCTAAAGAAATGCAACTACTATTGTTGATGTCTAAGAGTATGTTAGCACAGCAAGAAATCCAAATGCAGCTAAGGGATCAAACAATAGTTTGCTGTTTCTTAGGCAGGGAATGGCAGTTAACAGCAGCAGTAAGTCACCATAGGGGTCACTAGTCATCACTCCGAACTTTAGGATCTTCTTAAAGTTACGGCATAATGAACAAGTAAATCTCTGTCACTTTGGGGGCCAAACTGAGCACATTTAATAGAGGGGAATTGATGAGTTGGTGGTGGGGGGGTTGGGGGGGGAGGGGGGCGGAGGTCGAGGTGGATGCCACATCTGAATGACATCATTAGAGTGAGGTTCGACTGATTTTAACTGTAGTGCTTCATTATAATATGAATGGAGGACTGGTCAACCAGTTGCTTCAGCTGCCCAATTTCCGGTGGGAGTTCCGAGGCAGCATACTTAATGGGTGGATGCAGCTTTTAAGAGGTTCTCCCTAACTCCGTACAAGGCAGTAAGGGGAGGCGGTATAGCGAAGATTCACGAAATTCATTGAATACATTTAAGGCTGGGAAAGACAAATTGTTCATCTCTCAGGGAATAAAGGGATATGAGGAGTGGGCTGGAAAGGGGAGTGGGTGGGAAAGTGGACTTGAGGCCCCAGATCAGCCATGATCATACTGAATTGTGGAGCAGGCTTGACGGGTCATATGGTCTACTCCTGCTCCTATTTCTTGCGTTCTTGTGAGTAGCGCCCACGTTAAGATTTCACTGATTTCATTAAGCAAAACTAAACAAGAGTAAGTATCACAAAGAAGCAATATCCAAAGTGAGAAATCTCTCAAACCCTAAAAAAGCTCCCTAACACAGAGATGGCAATGGTCCAAGTGCCTGGAGTTCATTATCTACTTGCACACGCACAAAAAATGAACAAAATGTAACTGCGTTTTACTAGCACATTGCAAGTCAAGAGTTTGCACTGAAAATAAGGCAATTGGAGAATGTGGTGATGATTTATAAACATTGGTGTATGGTTCAATTGAGAGATGATTCTAATGAAAGTCAATTTGTTGCAATATTACAGAGCAAAGAATGAGACTCTTCACCATGGGAAACACACACAAGGGGTTGGGATTTTACAGCCCCTCCCACCAGTGGGATTTTCCAGCGCAACCGAAGTCAATGGTCTTTTGAACAGCTCGCTGCATTTCACACCCCCTCCCCACCACGACGGGGGCATAAAATTCTGCCCAAGGAAAACTGATACTGAGTGACCTTCAATCGTATTTAAAAACTCATACACAAAATTCTGTTACTCCACAAGATTTCCAGGCTTTCATGGCTACCTCTAGTTCCTTAGGAGCAAAAGCATCATCTGGTGTGAAATGAGCCAGAGAGATCAGGAAGGTGGGCTGGGTTCAATCCTCGATCAAGGCTTGTTTGGCTATCAGGGTGAAAACGCTGACATTGCCATCAGCGGAAGCTCTGGGTTGGAAAAGGTGGGCAAAATCAGCCAAGGTTCCTGGTTCTGATCACTATCCTATGACCCTTGTAGGGCATGTGTGTGGGATGATGGCCTTGACTGTGATGCTTCATAGTCAAATATTATTCAAACACTCGCTGTCCAGGTTCACACAAAAAGGGTGGAGTTTTCATTGAGTTGGAATCAGAGGCAGAGGAGCTTGAAATTCCCGTCTACCAGCCAGCATGCCAGACTCTCACCCTGGTCCTGCCTGCAGCTAATTTTCATGGAGGCAGGATTGGGGGAGGGTGAGGGGTGGGGGGGAAGATGACGGCTAATCACCCACAAACGGTGGCTCACCAATTAAAGGGCCAATTAAGTTAAAGGAATTTTGCAGTCAGCATGTGGGCCCTCCGCTGCTGAGGCCAAAACACAGAGAGAGAGAGAGACGCGGCCTTCCAGCGGCAGGCCAAGCTGGGAAGGCCGTGGTTCAACTCCTCCATCCAACCAGGAAACTGTCACAACCACCCACCCCATCCCACCACCACCTGCTGCACTTGCCATAGCCATTGGGCCACATCTGCCACCACTGGACATCCAGTGGAGGGGTTGCCTTTACAAGGTGGCAGCCTGGCAGCTTTAGCTTCTTTAATTTTAAACATTTGTAAAAGCTCTTCATAGGGAACTCCTATTTTGATATTCTCTCTCTCTGTCTCCTACCTATACTGACAGCTCCCACCTCTGACATTGGGGCTGTTGACGTGTCAATGTTGAAGAGCCTCCTATTTGCCATCCAGACTCAGGAGCCCACCTGCCATTCTGAATTGGACAGAGCTCCTGCCTCCTCAGAAATCACCCTCTGGGACTTGACACCAGCATGTATAGGTTCCAGACCTGCATTTCCCCCCATGACAGTAAGATCAGGAATCACAAATGAAAATCCAGCCCAAAGACTAGCAACTGGGTGAGATTTTAGGGAGTTGTCCTCCATGTGGAATCTTACCCCAAAATAACTCAGGATGAAGGGAAGGGTTGAACCCTAGCCCACCTCAAAATTCCTGCGTGCATTATGGATACGAACTGATCACATGCATGTCCAACTGATTTCTGCCTACAGATTAGCAAAAAGATGCTCTGCGCTGGTGGTGGGGGGGAGGTGCAGCAACTGGAATGGTCTTAGTTAACAGTGCATGTAACCATTGAATCACATTCAAACTGAGGTTTGTAATCCAGATCACAGACCTGCATTCTACCCAGAAGAGGGAGGGTCCCAATGAGTGTGAAAAGTACTGAGAAAACTCACAATCGGTAGTTCTTAATGAAGCTCTTTGGATTGTTGCAGCAAATAAATTGGATCCTCGGAAGTCCATCTTCCACCCTCCGTAAAGTTTAGCTTATCCACAACTCTGCTATCATTGGCTGCTGGTGCTTAAACCCCTTCATGACCTCTCCCTCCATGTCTTTGCAGCCAGCTCCAGCCATACACACTCTCTCCCTGAACTCTCCGTTCCTTTGATTGGTCTTTTGAGCACCACACCCACATCCCACCCCTCCCTTTGCTCCACTATTGGCAGCCATGCCTTCAGCTGCCGAAACCCATGCTCTGGAATTCCCTTCCTCTACAATCCTCCTTAAAACTCATCTCTTACCAAAATTTCAGTTACCACTTCCTAATATCTCCCTCTTTGACTTCGTTTGTTGCCTGATTGCCTCTGTGAAGTGCCTTGGGATATTTTATGATGTTAAAGGTGCTATACAAATGCCAGTGCATGTTGTTATTGGTGTATATTGGCCCTGAAGTTCCATTTCCCAGTCCCTGTCATAACTCTAGTGGGAAACTGGCAAAACATTCGATAAAATGACAGAAATCATGCATACCAGCGCTCTTATTTTTGAGTCCTGCAATCTACAAAATTTATGCACTTTTGTTGTTCTTTCCACTCCTCAACAACAGCTGTGGCTTAAGGATCAGCATTCACTGCTCTTTTACAGCATAACTTGGAAACTCACATACAGTGTATGATCTGTAATAAAATTTCACTGGCATCTTGTACCAATTCTGGACAGTAATTGATACAAAGGAGCATTACAGGCTAGAATTGGAACCATTTAGGAGTTTTTTTTAAATGGTTCATTCATGGGATGTGAGCAATGTTCAGGGCCAGCATTTATTGCCCATCCCTAAATGCCCTTGAGAAGGTGATGGTGAGCTGCCTTCTTGAACTGCTGCAGTCCATGTGTTGTAGGTACATCCACAGGGCTGTTAGGGAGGGAGTTCCAGGATTCAAGGCTATGGGCCAAGTGCTGGTAAATGGGATTAGGTAGGTAGGTCAGGTGTTTCTCACGTGTCTGTGCAGACTTGATGGGCCGAAGGGCCTCGTCTGCACTGTGATTCTGTGATTCTATGATTTTGACCCAGTGACAGTGAGGGAACGGCGATAAATTTCCAAGTCAAGATGGTGAGTGACTTGGAGGGGAACTTGCAAGTGGGGGCATTCCCATCTATCTGCTGCCCTTGTCCTTCTAGGTAGTAGGGTTCATGGGTTTGGAAGGAGTTGTTGAAGAGGCCTTGGAAAGTGACCGCAGTGCATCCACTGCTGCCACTGTGCACCCATGATGGAGGGAGTGGATGTTAAACGTCATGGATGGGGTGCCAATCAAGGGGGATACTTTGTCTTGGATGGTGTTGAGCTTCTTGAGTGCTGTTGGCACCACACTCATCCAGGCAAATGCAGATTATTCCATCACACTCCTGACTTGTGACTTGTTGATGGTGGACAGCATTATTGGAGTCAGGAGGTGAGTTACTTGTTGCAAAATGCCCTGCCTTTGATCCGCTCTTGTAACCACAGTATTTATATGGCTAGTCCAGCTACATTTCTGGTCAATAGTGACTGCCAAGATGTTGATAGTGAGGGACTGAGAGATGGCAATGCTATGTTACATCAAGGGGAGATGGTTAAATTGTCTCTTATTGAAGATGGTCATTACCTGGCACTTGTGCAGCGTGAATTTTATTTGCCACTTGTCTGCCCAAGCCTGAATGTTGTCCATGCCTTGTTGCATATGGGTACGTACTGCTTCAGTATCTGAGGAGTTGGGAATGAGGCTGAACACTGTGCAACCATCAGTGAACATCCTCACTTCTGACCCCTTGATGGTGGGAGGGTCATTGATGAAGCAACTGAAGATGGTTGGACCTAGGACACTACCCTGAGGCACTCCAGCAACGATGTACTGGGCTGAGATTATTTGCCTTCAACAACCACAACCATCTCCTTTTGTGCTAGCTATAACTGCAACCAGTATTAGATTTTTTCCCTGATTTCCATTGGTTTCAATTTTGTTAGGGCTTTTTGGTGCCACACTCTGTCAAATACTGCCTTGATGTCAGGGACAGTACCTCTCACCTCACTTCTGGAATTCAGCTTCTTTGTCCATATTTGGACCAAGGCTTTAATGAGATCTGAGCATTGGTGAGCAAGTTATTGCTAAGTACTGTATCACTTGACTGTCAACGACACCTTCCATTGCTTTGATGATTGAGAGTAGATTGATGGGATGGTAATTGGCTGAATTGGGTTTGTCCTACTTTTTGTGGGCAATTTTTTTACGTTGGGAAGACGTCAGATCGTGGGGAGCTCATGGCTACTCGGAGCAGCCCGTTACAGCCTCAGGTCATTGAATTTTACCTTAACTTACTGTGCCTCACAGTATCTACAGTTGATATCTCAGCTCAGAAAAGTCAAGTATGGAGTCAGCAGTTTATAAAGTGAAATGATAGGGTGGAGTTTTTTTCTACTGCTCTTTAATGGGACGTGAGTGTCACTGTCAAGGCCTGCATTTGTTGCCAATCCCTAATTGCCCATGAGATGCAAGGTAGTGGTGAATTGCACTGTTTGATATTGCAACTCACCAGTAGTACATTCCTTTATCTGCTATTTTAGTGAAAGCATTGGCCCATTTATTTTGAACAGATTAACACCTTCATTAAAGTAGCCGACAGAGGAATTTCATTTGAAAGCAGTAATAGGTTAGTCACTATATACTGCATAAAATTTCAACCAAGGTAAAGGCAACACTCAGCAAAGATACTGTCACAATGGGGTATTTTCATTCACAATTGTCCTGGAACCATACTCTGGAACGTTCATGTCAAAATTTCAGAGCTTAACACAGAATCTCATAATTGATGATGTAGAGGGAGTTTAATATTGTTAAACGTAGGACTGTTTAAATATTAAGAATACCACGTTGCTTTCAAAAAGTCAAGTCGACTGATTCAGTGTCTATTCTGCTGCTATTCACTCAACTCATCCACCGGCAACTTGCACTGAGCTTCAAATTTGCTTGTGAGTATCTCACAATATTGCATTCTATTGCAACATTTGAATCGGATCAGCAGAAAGCAGTAGATTCCAAAGCAAGAAGGAGACCTTTATAAGGGTTTCAAATTTAATGGCTTAAGCCTGTGTTCGACAGGAAAATTGATAGCTCTTCCCTTTCACCTGTTCAGAACGCAAGAAATTTCTAAACTGGGAAGCACACAACCTATTTCACAAATGCCCACATGCTTCTGCATTGTACCTCTTTGTTCCTTTTAAACTGCCAATTTGTTTTTTAGTAGTTAATTATCTTCTCCTGTATTAGCTATTTGTTCAACCTGCTTAGTTGGCTAAACGCTAGAAATTACACACAAGACTAGAAAATTCCACTTACTGGCTCTGTATTCATTCAGATACTAACTAGCCTGTTGTGAGGCAACCCATGCAGCCAACAAAAAAAAACACACACAATTTAGTCCTGGTGTTCTACTAGGACTTTTCATTCAAAATTAATGACCTAGCCTAGATGACGTGATCGGATGCGGCCCCAACTGGCAGTACTGTGATGTGCACATGGTGCCCACTTGATATCATGAGTGCTGAGCCTGCTGCAGCTGAAATCAAGCTCATCAACATATTGTGCATAAGTTCAAGTCATTACAGACACTTGTCATGTTGTTATGATCACAAATGCATTGCAATAAAATGTGAGATATTCACAAGCAATCAAATTTGAAGCTTAATGCAAGTTGCTGATGGGTGAGTTGAGTGAATTGTCTGGAAGGATGGTGGAAGCAGATTCAATAGTAACTTTGAAAAAGGGAATTGGATTAATACTTGAAGATACATACCTGATTCCAGAACGTCAGAAGGGCCAGACTTCCTTGACAGCCCCAGAGTTGCTGCAGTCTGCAGCCTGGCCTTTTCAAATTTGAGCCAACCAGAGATCACCAATTATGAGCCTGTCAAAAACCCTTGACTGAGATCCAGGAGTTTCCCATCTGTAATGCTGAAGTCAATGGGGAAGTATCTTGTGGGAGCACCAGAATAGGTGAGAGATCACCTAAGTCAGGCACTAAGGGCTGACACTGGGCATTAATTAGTTTTCAGCATCTGTATAACACATGAAAATTATAATCCTTTTTGAAATCCTTATAAGGAGTGTTCCTCTATTGGAAAACCTTTTGCAAATGGCAGAAATTTGCAGGTTTATGGGGAAAGAGCAGGGGAGTGAGATTTATTGGGTTAGCTCCTTCAACGTTAGCTCTTTCACAATGGGGTGAATGGCCCCCTTCTATGACGTATCATTCTTACTTTACATACATCTTACATACTTTAAATCCTACTTGATTGCCCAGGGGTGGGTCAGGGGCAAGGCACAGCATCCTACTTTAGAATTTAAAGACCTAAAACATATTAAAGGGCCAGCAGGCATGATTAAGGTTGTGATCTGCATCCAAATAAGTTTCATTACAGTACAAAAAAAAAATCTGTGGTCAACTAGACTGAATGGCCCCCAGCAGCATCTCTGAGTGCAGCTGCAAAAATATTACTGCAGGAGGAAGGTCCTGTTTGGAGCATTGTGACCCCATCCCAGGAGAGCTATTCAGTAGCAGTGGAAGAATTTGGCCATAGCAACAAGTGCTAAATGCAGAACACATTCATGGGCACTCAATTCCAGAAAAAGCTTAAAGACATTACAAGAGAAGGAAAGAGGAGCCAGCCACACTTTCCAAGAACACACTGCACACCGTCTGTCACTTAAAGTGTCCTACTCCCACAATGTATTTATATATTAAATTACTGACCATCAAAGCAGGACAGTCTCCTTTCAACTCCTCCACCTAGCCTGCATTTGTTCCGGCCTTCAGTCATGTCATGTTACCTCACAAAAATCTTTGCATGGTATGTAACTAATTGTTGCACACTTGTGTTATCACACCTATTATGAGCTGCATGCTGAGAATTGCGTGTCATGGTGACCAAAAGTAACCTTTTTTTAAACTTTCTTTTTTCACAAGTAAGACAGCACATAATAGCTAAGACTGATCCCCAATTGGTGGAGACACCCTAAGCCTACAATTTCTCACCATGATGAGACAGAAAGCAATCAAACTCAGGAGATAGGCAATTGAACATGTCAGAGATGGGAAAGTAGGGAGCCGTGTAGCAGTTTTTCATCAGTAAAATGTTGGAAGGTGTCATCAACAGTGCTATCAAGCTGCACTTGCTTATCAATAACCTGCTTACTGATGCTCAGTTTGGGTTCCGCTAGGGTCACTCAGCTCCCGATCTCATTAAAGATTTGGTCCAAACATGGACAAAAGAGCTGAACTCCAGAGGTAAGGTGAGAGTGACTGCCCTTGACATCAAGGCAGCATTTGACCGAGTGCAGCATCAACGAGCCCTAGCAAAACTGGAGTTAATGAGAATCATGGGGAAAATTCTTCACTGGTTGGAGTCATATCTAGCACAAAAGAAGATGGTTGTGGTTGTTGGAGGTCAACCATCTCAGTTCCAGGACATCACTGCAGTAGTTCTGCAGGGTAGTGTCCTTGGCTCAACGATCTTCAGCTGCTTCATCAATGACCTTACTTCCATCATAAGGTCAGAAAAGGGGATGTTCACTGATGATAGCACAATGTCCATTCACAATCCCTCAGATACTGAAGCAGTCCATGTGCAAATGCAGCAAGACTTGGACAATGTCCAGGCTTGGACTGACAAGTGGCAAGTGACATTCATGCCACACAAGTGCCAGGCAATGACCATCACCAACAAGACAGGATCTAGCCATCACTCCTTGACATCTAATAGCATTACCATTGCTGAATCCCTCACTACCAACATCCTTGGGGTTACCATTGACCAAAAACTGAACTGGACTAGCCATATAAATACTGTGGCTACAAGTAAAGGTCAGAGACTAGGAATCCTGCAATGAGTAACTCACTTCCTGACTCCTCAAAGCCTGTCCACCATCTACAAGGCACAAGTCAGGAGTGTGATGGAATACTCTCCACTTAGCTGGATGAGTGCAGCTCCAACAATACTGAAGAAGCTCAACAGCATCCAGGACAAAGCAGCCCACTTGATTGGCACCCCATCCACAAACATTCACTCCCTCCACCACCAATGAACAGTGGCAATAGTGTATACCATCTCCAAGATGCACTACAGGAACTCACCAAGGCTCCTTAGACAGCACTTCTCAAACCCATGACCGCTACCATCTAGAAAGAAAAGGGCAGCAGACACATGGGAACGCCATCACCTGCAAGTTCCCTGCCAAGCCACTCACCATCCTGACTTGGAACGATATTGTCGTTACTTCATTATCGCTGGGTCAAAATCCTGGAACTCCCTTCCTAACAGCACTGTGGATGTACCTACACCACATGGAATTCAGAGGTTCAAGAAGACAGCTCACCACCACCTTCTCAAGGTCAACTAGGGATAGGCAATAAATGCTGGCCAAGCCAGCAATGCCCACATCCTGTAAATGAATTAAAAAAATAAAGTTGTGGGTTTGTCATAACATTCTGCTCCTCTTTGCTTCTGTTGCAACTTGCATTAACTGACCCTGAGCAATATTTTAAAACCCTCATTTCAAATTCCTTCTACTCAAAGTAGCATTTAAGCTCTGTTCTTGAGGAACCTAAAACTAACCTTTCCTCCTGTCTTCTAGATGTGCTGCAGGAAGAAGACACATTCCCTCTTAATCCACCAGCATTACATAAACACACACAACATACCATCACTCACTCCAACTCTTCCAAGGAACAGCAACTTGCATTTATTTAATGCAAAGTTGCTTTACAGAGGGAGAGAAAAACACAGGTAAAAGATTACAAATAAGATCATGGACTGAATTTTACAACGGGGTGGGGATTCCCACCCCTGGACAAGATGGGGTCAACCATATCCTCCACGTTGGGCAAGTTGGGAGCCTGAATCAACGGGAGCATTAGTCAGGCCATGGATCTCTGGTCAGTGAGAGTGCTGAGCTGCAGCCTGATCGTAGGGGTAGTTGCATAATGGGAATGAAACATGAGGATTCCCATGATCGATGAGAGCTCTAGTCAAACCATGGATCTGATTGTTGAGCAGTTCAGTTGCCAAAGAAGCATAGGAAAGTAATGCCACAGAAAGAGGTCATTCAACCCATCTTGTCTGCACTGCCCATAAAAAGAGAAAAAAGAAACTAGCCACTCATTTTTAATCCTGCTTTCCAGCTCCTGGTCCATAGCTTTTCAGGTTACAGCACATCATGTACATATTCAGGTACCTTTTAAATGAGTTGAGCATTTCAGCCTCAACCATCAATTTAGGCAGTGAATTCCAGATGCCCACCACTTTCTGGGTGAAAAAGTTTTTCCTCATGTCCCCTCTAATCCTTCTACCACTCACCTTAAATCTATGCCCCCTGGTAATTGACCCCTCAGCTGGAGCAAACAGTCTTTCTTGTCTACCCTATTTAGGTCCCTCATAATTTTGTATACCTCAATTAGGTCACCCCTCAGCCTCATCTGTTCTAAGGAAAATACCCTAACCTATCAAATCTTTCTTCATGGGTGCAATTTTCAAGCCCTGGCAACATTCTTGTAAATCTCTTCTGTACTCTCTCCAGAGCAATTAAGTCTTTTCTATAATGTGGTGACCAGAAATGTACACAAAATTTCAGCTGTGGCCTAACCAGCATTTTATACAGTTCTAGCATTACATCGCTGCTTTTGTATTAAATACCTTGCCCAATAAAGGAGAGCATTCCATATGCTTTCTTGACCACCTTGTCCACCTGCCCTGCCACCTTCAGGGACCCGTGAACAGGCACTCCAAGGTCTCTCGCTTCCTCAACCCCTCTCAATATCCTCCCATTCACTGATTTTCCCTTACTTTGTTTGCCTTCCCCAAATTCGTTACCTCACATTTCTTTGAATTGAATTCCATTTGCCACTTTTCCGCTCACTCAACCAAACCATTGATAACATTTTGGAGACAACAGCTATCCTCTTCACTACTAACTACGTGGCCAATTTTTGTGTCATCTGCAAGGTTCCCAATCACGCCTCCCACATTTAAGTCCAAATCACTAATATATACGACAAACAGCAAGGGCCCCTACACTGAGCCCTGTGGAACACCACTGAAAACAGCTATCCATTCACAAAAACATCCATCAACCATTACCCTTTGTTTACTATCACTGAGCCAATTTTGAATCCAACTTGCCACCTTCCCCTGTATCCCATGGGATCTCACTTTTCTGACCAGTCTGCCATGTGGGACCTTGTCAAATGCCTTATTAAAATCCATGTAGACAACATCCACTACACTACCCTTATCAATCCTCCTTGTTGCTTACTCAAAAAAATTCTATTAAGTTAGCAAGACATGATCATCCCTGAACAGAACCATACTGACTTTTCCTTATCAATCCATACTTTCTAATCCTGTCTCTCAGAATTGATTCCAATAATTTGCCCACCACTGAAGTCAGACTGACCAGCCGATAATTTTCTAGCCTATCCCTTGCACCCTTTTAAATATTGGTACAATGTTCGCAGACCTCCAATCCTCTAGTACCTCGCCTATATCTAGGGAGGATTGGAAAATGATCCACAGAGCATCCATTATTTCCTCCCTGGCTTCCTTTACAGCCTGGGCTACAATCCCTCTGGCCCTGGTGATATATCCACCTTCAAGAATGCCAGTCCCTCCAGTACTTCCTCTCTCATTATGCTTATTGTATCTGATATTTTGCACTCTTCCTCTTTAACTAGAATGTCTGCATCATCGCTCTCCTTAGTAAAGACAGAAACAAAGTACTCATTGAAAACCCTACCCACATCTTAAGCATCAACATACAAGTTACCATGTACATCTCTGATAGGCCCTACCCTTTCCTTAGTTGTCCTCCTGCTCCTAATGTACTGGTAAAACATCTTTGGGTTTTCTTTGATGTTTCCTGCCAATATTTTTTTGTATCCTCTCTTTGCTTTCCTAATTTCCTTTTTTAGTTCATCCCTGTACTTTCTATACTCCTCTAGGCTTTCTACAGTATTAAGCTTTCTGTGACTGTCATAAGCTTTCTTTTTCTACTTTATCTTACCCTGTATGCTTCTGGATAACCAGGGGGCTCTAGATTTGGCAGTGCTACCCTTTTTCTTTGTGGGGACATGTCTACACTGTGCCCGTAGAATCTCACTTTTGAATACCTCCCATTGATTTGACACTGTTTTCCCTTCTAATAGCTGTATCCAGCCCACTCTCAACAGTTCATCCCTCAGCTTTGTAAAATTTGTCTTCCCCAATTTAAAACTTTTACTCTTGTTCTTTGTCCTGTTCTATAGTGATGCTAAATTTAACTTTATTATGGTCACTGTCCCCAAAATGCTCCCCCACTGCTACTTCATCCCCTTGCACAGCTTCATCTCCTAAGATCAAATCTAGAATTGCACCCCCTCTCATTCATCTTTGGGTTCCTGACAGAAGTCCGGGAATAGCCCAGGATGTTGCCTGGGCTGGAGAGTTTTAGTTATGAGGAGAGATTGGATAGACTGGGGTTATTTTCCCTGGAGCAGAGGAGATTGAGGGGGGACATGTTTAAGGTGTATAAAATTATGAGGCGCATAGATAGGGTAGACAGGAAGGAACTTTTCCCCTTGGTGGAGGGATCAATAACCAGGGGGCATAGATTTAAGGTAAGGGGCAGGAGGTTTAGAGGGGATGTGAGGAAGAATTTTTTCACCCAGAGGGTGTTGAGAATCTGGAACTCATTGCCTGAAAGGGTGGTAGAGGCATAAACCCTCATAACATTTAAGAAGTATTTGGATGTGCACTTGCGATGCCATGGCATACAAGGCCATGGGCCTAGTGCTGGAAAATGGGATTAGAATAGTTAGGTACTAATTTGACCAGCGCAGAGTCGGTGGGCCGAAGGGCCTTTTTCAGTGCTGTAGACCTCTATGACTCTATGACCCTATGTCCCTAGGCTCCAAACAAACAGCCTCTCAGTCACAGTGCTTGGTGGGAAGCTGGAGGATTGATACGATAAAAAAATCTCATGGCAACCAGAATATTGGGCAGAGATCTGCATGATGTGCTTGTTGGTGATCAAACACCAGTTGTGTATTAATGGAAAGGTAGCCCTTGTGATCCATGAAGGATGTGGACTTTTCTGAAGGAATCTGTATGGTAACAGATGTGCAGTTATTGAAGTCTTGAACTTGGGCAAAGCTGCAATGTGTGTGAACCCCAAAGCCCTAGCTTCCGGATGTCCGTATTGAATGTGATGAAACAAGGCATCATTTACATGCTTACTGCAAGTATGATCTGTAGACTGGCCTAATATTACAGAGAGCCAGGAAGAAGCTGGAGACACTGAAGCTGAAAGCTGCAACATCTTTGACTGCAACAGACAGTGCTATGCCAGCTGGCTGCAGGCCTTATTGCAGCAGGCAATACAACCTTGACAGCCATTCAAAAAAAGCATAGATTCCTTATGCACTTCACTTGCCAGAATTGAATTGCCAGAAGGACCCCATGAAGGAAACAATGTGTATTAATAGAAGCTGCTTTCCAACTTCATAATGTTCGACAGCCAGCAAAAACACTTCATAGTTTTTTTTTTAACAACTTAGAGGATTTCAATGTAATACAAGTAAAATGTCTTGCCAGTGTTTTACTTGAGAGGAGCTGAAGATGTCTTTAGAGACTGCTGGTTTAGACACAGTGCCTGGTACAAATGGGTGGCATGTGCATGGCACACATCTGTCCTTGAAGGGTGCCATTCAGGTTCATTTGTATGGCGTAAGATGTTTGATTTGCCTACTACAGTGGCCTTTTGCCTGAAACAAATGAGCATCGTGACTGCCCATTTCAGGACCCTCCCCATGATGGTGATGCAGCATTAATCAGGTGGTAAATTACTTCATGGTATTTTCAGACCATAATCACCCTGTTTATGCCGACACCACTGTTTTATATTGCTATTATTTTGCCTACTCTTTTTAAAAAGAACAGATGATCCTGCCCAGCAGAGGTGCCTTTATAATGGCATAAGTCAAAGGAGGTCAAGTGGGAATTGTCTTAAAGGAATAATGTCCCTTTCTCATTTATGATTGAGCTCACTCCTGTGTTCAATGGAGGATGCTCCCATTGAAAGAATGAAGAAAACTTTGTACATTTAATAAAATAAATATTCACCCTCTTTTTATCAATGTGGTGTTAAGTGAATTTTTTGTCACTTGTGCATTGAGTTCTTTTTTCCCTTCACTGTGGAACACCAGTTAGTGTTTCACGTGAAATAAGAAAAATTGCTGCTTGTTTCCTGGCGTAGAACAGATTAGTCATTCTCCCTAGTAACCTCGCCCCCACCCACCTTGGAACAGCAACTTCAGTTACTGGAATGTTTTCACACACATTGTGGTCTTCTATCCTCTGGATCCTGATATCGGGGAGAAATGGCTTGCTAGTTTTTTTTATTCATTCATGGTAAGTGGCTGTCGCTGGCCAGGCCAGCATTTATTACCCATCCCTAATTGCCCTTGAGAAGGTGGTGGTGAGCTGCCTTCTTGAACCGCTGCAGTCCATGTGGTGTAGGTACACCCATAGTGCTGTTAGGGAGTTCCAGGATTTTGACCCAGCAACAGTGAAGGAACGGCGATACATTTCCAAGTCAGGGTGGTGAGTGGCTTGGAGGGGGACTTGCAGGTGGTAGTGTTCCCATGCATCTGGTGCCTTTGTCCTTCTAGGTGGTAGAGGTTGCAGGTATGAAAGGTGCTGTCAAGGGAGCCTTGGTGAGTTTCTGCAGTACACCTTGTAGTTGGTACACACTGCTGCCACTGTTCATTGGTTGTGGAGGGAGTGGATGTTTAAGGTGGTGGATTTAAGCGGGCTGCTTTGTCCTGGATGGTGTCAAGCTTCTTGAGAGTAGTTGGAGCTGCATTCATCCAGGCAAGTGGAGAGTATTCTGTCACACTCCTGATGTAGATCAGGCCTTGTAGGTGGTGGGTTGGCTTTGGGGAGTTAGGCGATGAGTTATTTTCTGCAGTATTCCCAGCCTTTGACCTGCTCTAGTACCCACAGTATTTATATGGCTAGTCCAGTTCAGTTTCTGGTCAATAGCAACCCCCACGATGTTGATAGTGGGGGATTCAGTGATGGTAATGCCATTGGATGTCAAGGGACAAGGGTTGGATTCTCTTTTGTTGGAGATGGTCATTGCCTGGAACTTGTTTGGCACGAATGTTACTTGCCACTTATCAGCTCAAGCCTGGATATTGTCCAGGTCTTGCTGCATATGGACACGGACTGCTTCAGTATCTGAGGAGTTGTGAACATCCCCACTTCTAATGTTATGATGGAGGGAAGGTCATTGGTGAAACAGCCGAAGATAGTTGGGCCGAGGAAACTACCCTGAGAAACCCCTGCAGTGATTTCCTGGAGCTGAGAGGGCTGACGTCCGACAACCACAACCATCATCCTCTGTGCTAGGCATGACACCAACCAGTGAAGAGTTTTCCCCTTATTCCCACTGACTTCAGCTTTGCCAGGTTTCCTTGATGTCTCTTTGATCGATCAAATGCCGCTGCGATGTCAAGGGGAGTAATTCTCATCTCACCTCTTGAGTCCACATTTGGACCAAAGCTGTAATTAGATCAAGAGCTGAGTGGCCCTGGCAGAACCCAAACTGAGCGTCAGTGAACAGATTATTCCTGACTAACTGCAGCTTGATAGCACTGTTGACGACCCTTTCCAATGCTCTACTGATGATCGAGAGTAGATTGGTGGGCTGGTAATTAGCTGGGTTGGATTTATCCTGCTTTTTGTGCACAGGACATACCTGGGCAATTTTCCATTGTTGGGTAGATTCCAGTGTTGTAGCTGTGCTGGAGCAGCTTGGCTAGGATCGCGGCTAGTTATGAAGCAAAAGTCTCCAATACTATTGCCGGTATGTTGTCAGGGTCCATAGACTTTGCAATATCCAGAGCCTTTGACCTTTTATTGGTATCATGAGGAGGGAATTGAATTTGCTGAGATTGGCATTTGTGATGCTGGGGACATCAAGAGGAGGCTGAGATGGATGCTTGGCACTTCTGGCTGAAGATTGTTGCAAACGCTTCAGCCTTGTCTTTCGCACTGATGTGCTGGGCTCCTCCATCATTGAGGAGAGGGATATTTGTAGAGTGCCTCCTCCAGTGAGTTGTTTAATTGTCCATCACCATTCACTGGATGTGGCAGGACTGCAGAGCTTAGATCTGATCTGTTTATTGTAGGATCACTTAGCTATGTCTATTGCTTCTTATGCTGTTTGGCATGCAAGTAGTCCTGTGTTGTATCTGCACCAGGTTGACACCTCATTTTTAGGAATGCCCTCCTGCACTCTTTATTGAACCAGGGTTAATTCCCTGGCGTGATGGTAATGGTAGAGTCGGGGAAATGCAGGACCATGAGGTTACAGATTATATTTGAGTACAATTCTGCTCCTGCTGATGGCCCACAGCATTTCATGGATGCCCAGTTTTGAGTTGCTGGATCTGTTCGAAATCTATCCCATTTAGCTTGGTGGTAGTGCCACACAACACGATGGAGGATATTCTTAATGTGAAGTTGGGAGTTTGTCTCCACAAGGACTGTGCGGTGGTCGCTCCTACCAATACAGTAAAAGGCAGTTGCATCTGCGACAGGTAGATTGGTGAGGACAATGTCAAGTAGTTTTTTCCCTCTTGTTGGTTCCTTCACCACCTGCCACAGACCCAGTCTAGCAGCCATGTCCTTTAGGACTCCGCCATCTCAGTGAGTAGTGGTGCTACCGAGCCACTCTTTGTGATGGACATTGAAGTCCCCCCCGAATGTACACTTTGTGCCCTTGTCACCCTCAGTGCTTCTTCCTGGTTGTATTGAGGACTCCCAGGGCAACTCCCTCCCGACTGTATACCACTGTGCTGCCACCTCTGGTGGGTCTGTCCTGCCAATGGAACAGGACATACCCAAGGATGGTGATGGTGGTGTCTGGGACATTATCTATAAGGTATGAGTCTGAGAGTATGACAATATCAGGCTGTTGCTTGACTAGACTGTGAGACAGCTCTCCCCCAGATGTTAGTGAGGAGGACTTTGTAGGGTCGACAGGATTAGTTTTGCTGTTGTCATTTCCAGTACCTAGGCTGGGTGGCACATCCTGTTTCACTCCTTTCGGTCTTCATAGCGGTTTGATACAACTGAGTGGCTTGCTAAGACATTTCAGAGGGCATTTAAGAGTCAACCGCATTGCTGTGGATCTGGAGTCACATGTAGACAGGCCAGGTTAGGGTGACAAATTTCCTTCCCTAAAAGACATTAGCAAACCAGATGGGTTTTTACAACAATTGATAAAGGTTTCATGGTCACAATTACTGAGAATAAATTTTAATTCCAAATTTATTGATTGAATGATCGAACTGTCTTGATGGGATTTTAACCATGTCCCCAGAGCATTAACCTGGATCTCTGAATTACTAGTCCAGTGATGTTGCTGCTACGCCACCACCTCCCCCTAGTTACAGAGTTTTATTGTAGATGTTAGGATACTGTGAGAAGTTGAATTATTGCACATGCTCTAGAGTCAATGTGCTGCTCTCCCTGCCTTGTGTCGATGTGTGGCTGTGGAAGTCTCGCTGATGCAGGGGTCACATGTTTTCTGGCTTGGAGTTTAACGCTGAGTGAAGGGCTAATTGGGGGCATATAGTTTCATAGAGAGAGATCATTACTTTATTTTGGGGGTATTTTGTTGTGGTGAGGAATTATATGGGAGATTTAGTGCTGTGGTGAGTGATTTATTTGGTGGGTTTTAGTGCTGTGTTGGGCTTCATTGGGGGGGGGTTTTAGTGCTGTGGTGTAGTGGGGGTCTTTTTTGGAAAACTTACAGCTGTGGTGAGAGGTTTATTCAGGGATTATTGGCGGACTTATTAGTGTGATAAGAGGATTTTATTGAAGAATTTAAGCTATGATGAGGGACTGTTAGGGATCAAGAGGAATTAGTGATGTGGTGGGGTTCTTTTGAGAGGTTTTATTGCTGTAACTGGGTTTGAAGTGCAATCAGTTTTACATGTCCCACCTGGCTTTCCATAGTCAGGTGACCTCTGCCACGAGGCAGTCTCTGTAAACTGCCATCTTAGAGATTAGTTCAATAAAGACCTACAATGAGACCTACACTGCTGTCTTTAAACACAAAACATGGTGTCAGGAAGTGGAGATAAAACAGAGATTTAAAATCCTAGAAAACTACAGAGAAGACACTGAGAACCCAGGCACACAGCAATGTTCAAATCTGCTAAAAGCTGCTGAGGATAGGACAAGGAAAAGCAAACAAACTGAAGGCTGCAAGTAAAATACTGGCTGCAGAGAAGACACAGCTCAGAAAAACACACAGAAATCTTCAAATCTGCAAAGATCTGCAGAAAAAGGACAAGGAGAAGAGAACACATACTGAAGTCTGCAAGATACTGAGTGAGTTAACATGGCTGCTCTAAGCTTCCCCCTCCCAGCTCCTGTTGAAACGAAAGGTGATACATGGCAGAAGTGGCAGTTTTTCCACTTGCAATGACAAAACTATGAGCGAGCAACAGATTTAATTAACAAGCCGGAACAGATAACAGTAGATTACACTCGCACACTGCTAGGGAGGGACAGTTACAAATTGTATACCGCCCTAAATCTAACCGACGAGCAAAGAAACCAGACGGTAGAAATTTTGAAAGCCTTCGATGAACGCTTTGAACCTTGATTGAATGTTATGTATGAACACTATGTATTCAACACTAGAGCTCAAGGTGAAAAGGAAACCATTGAGCAGCATGTGACACGGTAACGCGGCTTACAGAACCCTGTGAATTCAGACAGCTAAAAGATGATCTGATTAAAGATAGATTAGACTTAGGCATACAAGATCCCTTGGTGAGAGAAAGTCTGCAGAAAGATGAGAAACTGACACTCAAGAAAGCAATAGACATGTGCAGAAATGCGGAAGTTGTAAAACATCAGTTGGATCACATGTATGGCAGAGCAGACCAGGAGATACATTATGCTGAGAGACATTCCAGCCCAAAGAGCAGAACAATCGCAGAAAAGGGCAGGATGCAAATGCTGCAGAAGACATTGTACAAAGGAAAAGAAGGGTTGTCCAGTGTGGGGAAAGCAGTGTTTTAACTGCAAGAAGCAGAATCATTTCCCACACAAGTGTTTGGTGGGAAAAAAGCAAAACAAGCTTATACAGATGGTCACTGGAGAGATTTCAGCAGATGAGTTTGATGAAGACTATGCACAATACAACAGGTTGATTCAGTCAACTCGATAGGTAATAAATGGTTTGGGACTGTTACAATGATGACCGCAGAGGGAGAGTATCAAGTGAACAAGAAGTGTCAGATAGACACAGGTGCATCATACAACATCATGACCTTCACAGACCTGTGTGAAATAGCTCAACATAGTGATCCAAAAATGAAGCCTCCAAAATAAGGTTGAGGCTATATGATGGCACGATATTCATACCAAGAGGATAAATTAGTCTGAAAGCCCAATGTAAAGGCAGGAAGGAAGATCTCGAGTTCCAGATCATAGATGGGATGCAATGGCCAGTAACCAGTCCAAGACTCCAGTGAGAGGGAGACAGAAGACCAAAGAAAGGGAGACAATATTCAAGTAAACCACAAGATGGTTGCCGACCACATCAGTGCAGTGAAATGCATGAACTGAAGGTAAATGAAGCAGGTCTACAGGAAAACGTTCACATCAGAGCTGAACTGGAAGATTTGAAGTGCAAGATTCAAGCTGAGTATATACGATTGAAAACACACAATGAACTGAAGTCTCCAATGAACCAAGCTGTGCAAGGTCTGAATAAACAAATTTCAGAGACAACACAAAGGTACCAGGAGGAAATAACGACCCTCAATTCCACAATTGGCAAAATAAAGCGGGAGTTGAAAAAACCTCAGCCAGATGTACAGCCAGGCAAAAGGGCAGGCAGGAAAGACGTGCAAAGAAGTTGTGAGCCTGAAAGATTTCTTGAAGAATCAATGGGCAGAATTTTATGTCCTGCATGTGGGTGCACACTCAACCTGATTGGGCGTAAAATCACGCAAGATGGCATCAGGCGAGCGTCTCAATGTCATCGCAAACTCGCATGATATTTCACTCAGCGGGCACATGCCTGCCAACAATTAAGAGGGCAATTAAACCCATTAATGGCGCAATTGTCTGCAATTTTTTGTGGCCCGTCCAACCTTATGGTTGGCGGATGGGTGAATCGGCCAGGTGACCTTTGCATTTTTCATCAAACCTCATCCAAGGGTGGGATGAAATCTCTGATAGGAAATAAAATAAAGATAAATATTTGGGGACAACATTTTTATGAGGCATGCTTTCAGGTGCTTGATTGCAATGCATGAACATTTTTTTTGCAGCTTTTTAAACCTTTATTTCATTATTTGCAGGTCTGCAGCTCAGACAGCTGCCTCAAGGAGCCCTCTCGCAGTGCTCACCCACGCCTGCAGTGATGTTGTCACCCACCCTCTTCCCGCCCCCCTACCCCAACAGTGCTGAGCTATTCAGTGTGCGTTTCACACTGTCTGGCCGTTAATTGGCCAGCCAGCGTGAAATCATGGTCAGGGGCCGATCTCAGTTGGGGGTCTGTTTCCCGGCCACTCCAGGGCCCGCTGATCGCGCGCACCTGACTACTGAAGAATTCAGGCCAATATGTAGCCATGAAAAAACATGAGGAGTTACTGACATGATCTGGAAGTCATCAACCCACAAGAGACTGACTAGTAGAACAAACAGTTGTTAATGCACGAGAACAGCGGGTGTATAGTGGGTAATTTGGGTGACTCACAGTTACACATGATCGTGCATGCAACTTTGTCTTTTGTTTGCTAGGAAAATGGGAATTTTTGTATCTATTGTTCGGTGTGAAATGGGGAATGTTTGGGTTTGAAATGCAATCAGTTCTACATGTCCCATCTGGCTTTCCGTAGTTAGGTGACCTCTACCATGAGGCTGTCTCTATAAGCTGCCATCTTAAAGATAAGCTCAATAAAGACCTACAATGAGAAAACACTGAGGAAGCACTGCGGTCTTTAAACGCAAAACAGTGACAGGGGCTTATGGGTGGTTGAGGAGTGGATCTTACTGAGGGTTTAAATTGCTGAGGTGGTGGGCTAGTGGGGAGGTTTAATTTAACTTTGTTACCACATGGCAGGTAAAATGTGCCAGGTGGACCAAATCCACAAGGGAAACTTGGCCACGCTATCACAACAGTTTTGCAATTTGTATTTATTATGAGAAGATTTGGGCTTTGAATTCAGAAGTAGTGAGTCCACTAACAACTTTAGAGATTTTTAAGAATTAAATTAAAATATTTATTAACAAAAGAAAAGAAATCAAACACAGGCATAAGATTACAAATATTTTATTATAACAAATCCCAAAATTCATAATTAATCTGACACCCAACTACACACCCCCTTTAAGGCAACAGTCCAAAATAGATTTTAAATTTAAATAAGCAATCCAGCAAGGTTACCACATCATCTCCTTGACAATGGAATTCCAAAGGCTTTTAACACAACTTTAGCTACTGGACACAGCAGACTTTGGCAAAAGAGTGGCTGGAGGCTTTTCCCCAAGGCTTCTTTACACAGTGTACCTTTCAAGATGTTACATGGCCACTTCCACATCACCTTCTATCCTCCCTTATATATGTTTCTCTCTCTTTAATGTGTAAAATCCCGTTGTTCTACAAGTCTTTGGAAATTTACTTTTCCCTTAATATAAAAATCTTTCATGTTGTCCTTATGATCAGCACTTCTGGGAAAAATAAATGTATTGCTTTGCCTCACTTATCTTGTTAGTTGTCAGCATTCTACCATCCCTTTGAAAATTAAACAACCCCTTCACTTTATCTAAAAATGAAAATTTCATTCACAACTTAGCTGTGGAATCCTCATCCCCGCATGTCTATCTCCATTTCAAAAGTCTGCTTTACACCTAACTCTTTTGATAATTTCAGCCTTACCGTGTATCTGACTCAAATTCAATTAAATCAGTCACACCCATAAGCCTACAATAATATTATGAGAACTATTATAGTTACGTGACAACTTAATTTATTTTAATTTGCCAAGGTGGGGACTCCATCAAGGGGGATTAGTGGCTAAACTGTTTTTGCTGGTGGGCACTGGGAGAGGGGCCAGAGAATGGCACACGTGGAAGACAAGGTCACATCTATGTCTGTAGCGATGTGGGCTCTGCTGGTCAGTGCCTTTCAACATTAACAACAACAAATCAAGAGTTAATGGCTAAGGGAATAAACCTGACAAAATCTGGAGTGGATTCCCATTGGGCAGTTTACCTTTCTGTCAAGTTGGCACCTTCTGCAACCGATTTATAGACCCTAGATATATTAGCTTTCATCCTTCCCCTGGATACCAGCCTATAAGGTCGAGAGGGGGGTACAGGTTCTAGGCAAGTCTGCATTTCCTAAAACCATGCCTGGGCTATGAAGAAAACAAAGAAAGGTAATCTTTTGGCTTGGAAGCTGAATTGTGAGGACTATGTGTCCTTGCATGTACAACAACCCTCCTTCCACCGCAAGTGCACATAAGATGGCCCTGATTGACCGTGAGTGACACAAGCCTGGAGTCGACATTGCTGCTCAACAAGAAACCAGATTAGTTGACACACAGGCTCTATTCGTGAGGCTCATTATGCCTCGCACTGTCATGGAAACGGCATTGAAGACCATCATGAGAATGATGTCGGCTTTGCAGTGGGCAACTGGCTGACACAGTCAACAGAGCCTCCAGTAGCAACCTTGGAGTGCCTCATTTCCTTGTGGCTGTCATCTGATGGAGAGAGAGTCAACATTATATGCGGCTATGCACCAACTCTGTATTCCAGCATCTCAGACAAAGAGCCTTTCTACGACTCCCTGAGGAACATTCCAAATGGTGAGGAGCCATTCATCCTGGGTGACTTCAATATGCATATTGAGCAGGACAGTGATTCATGGCCAACGTGCCTCGGTCATCATGGGGTGGGCAAGATCAATGATAATGGACAAAGCCTTCTTGAGCTTTGTGCCCAGAGTGAACTCTGCATCGCCAACACTTTCTTTCAGGACAGACATCACCACAAGGTATCATGGCATCACCCAAGGTCTGGATATTGGCACCAGCTAGAACTGATCATCATGCGAAGGCTCGATTTGCCCAGTGCTCTCCACATCCAGACCCATTGCAGCACGGATTGCAACACCGACCACTCTCTTGTCAGCAGCAGAGTGAGGGTGCACCCCCGGAAGTTTCACAATTCCACACATGATGCCCCATCACACATCAACATCCCTTGCATAAGTAATGGTGCCAAATACTAGCACTTTGCCCTGTTGCTAGAATGATTGCTACCCACCAAAGGCTTACCAGGAAGCTCTGATGCTGGTATCGACGAAACTTGGTAGCCACTAAGCTCAATCATCTATGAACAATTTGGTAAGGGCGGAAGCCTCAATGAGGACTTTGAGGCTTACTCAACTGAGACAATATCTGTAATTGAAGCAAACAACAAAGCCCACATGAGGCATAACATAAACCCAACAGCTAAAACATTACACTAACTTAAAGTAGCCAAGACAGTTGTGCAAAAGACAGGGAGATACTGTGCAAATAAATATTGGAGCAAAATATGTCAAGAAATCCAAACTGCCTGTGACACTGGAAATCTACAAGCTATGCACGAGGGATCAAAAGGGTGCTTGGTCTGACCATCACCAAAGTTGCCCCCTGAAGTACTCACCAACAGAAGTCATCAGATGTCCCGCTGGGCCGAACATGACTGTGAATTGTACTCTTGGAGAAGGGCATCTCCTAATCTGCACTTGATGCTCTCCAGCAATTTACGGCCTTTATTGAGTTAAATAAGGAACCCTCATCGTCTGAGCTCAAGAAGGCCCATAGATTGTTAAAATACAGAAAGACACCCCAGCAAGGATGAAATTCCAACCAAACTGCAAAAGCATGGAAAGTTCCATCTATTACCACAATTTTATGACCTACCCCTTCTCTGCTGGAAAATAGGCTCCATTCCACAGGAGACGTGCGAGGCAAACATCATCACACTGTACAAAAACAAAGGCAACAGAGGAGACTGTAATGACTACAGGGGCACCTCATGCCTTAGCGTCACAGGGAAGTCATTTACTAGGGTTTAAAAGATTCCATTTACATTTACTTGTAGACCGAGCGTCCCAGGAAGCTCAGTGCAGTTTCTGTACCAGCAGACCTGCTGTGGACATGATCTTCTCCATACACCAGTTACAAGAGAAGTGTAGGGAACAGGGTATACCTCTTTAACTTACTTTCATAGATCTCATTAAAGCATTCAACATCATCAGATGAGCAAGACCCAAAGATTTTGGGGGAAATTGGCTTCCCATTAAAGCTCCTCAGTCTCGTCTGCTCTGTCCATGACAACATTATCCCTGCACTGTACAATTTGACGGCTCCACTTCTAACAGTTTCAGATTGAAGAATGGAGTGAAACCTAGCCCCCACTCTGTTTGGTATCTTCTCCTCCACGCTACTGACCTTTGCCTTCCCTGCAGAGATGGAAGGAGTCTACTTGCACAGATGGCAAGCCGTACAATCTATCAAGGCTGAAAGTGAAGACAAAAACACATAGTGTCCTAATCAGAGAACTTGTGTACATTGATGATGCTGCACTAATCACCCACACACAAACTCAGTTACCAAGAATCATGGACAGTCTTTCCCATGCCTGTAACTTGTTCTGCCTGACTTTAAGCTCCAAGAAAGCTCCTGATCCCACTAAGTAATGTCCCATTGGAAGTGGTGAGCAAATTCTGCTATCTTGGGTCAATGGTGACAGAGAATCTGTCCTTTGATGCAGAACTTGTACACACACACAGGGAAAGAAATTACGACCTTTAGACAACTCATGAAACATGCCTGGAATACATCAAGCTGACCCTTAGGACCAAGCTGATGGTTTATAAGGTTTGTGTTCTCAGCACCTTGTATGGCTGTGAAACATGGACAGCTGCAGCTATTGAGAAAAGAAGCTCAACAATTTCTATCTTTGCTGTCTGTTGGTATATCCTGACAGGACAAAATCACGAATGCAGCAGTCCTCTCAAAAGGAAGAGCTCCCAGGCTTGTTCAAGTTTGTTAGTGCTCATCAAACAGAGGTGGCTTGGTTGGCTCGGACACATCTGCAGGATGGATGACGGTTGCATATGCAAAGACTTTCTGTGTGGTGAGGTAGCGGGAGCCAGACGGCCAGTGGGACGCGCGAAGCTCTGCTTCAATGATGCTTGCAAGGGTGACATGAAAGCCCTAGAGATCGATTACCTCACCTGGAGGTCACTAGCTGATGACAGAGGAAAATGGTGACGGCTCCTCTGGACTGGCGTGTACCACTGCGATGACCTGTGGCTACAGTGTCTTGGCAACAGACGCCAATGCTGAAAACAGCAATCCACAACGACACTTGGTAGCTTCATGTGCGGCACCTGTGGCAGAACCTGCGTCTCAAGGATTGGCCTCTTCAGCCATCAGCAAAGTGGTGCCATATGAAGAAACTGCATCTGAAATGGATTGTTAATTGCATGTCCATCATCTTTTGTAGATGGAAGGATGCCAGCACGGAACTGAACTGTAGTGTCAGTGACCATTTAAATTATTTGTTTTATACTGCAATCAAAACTTTCATTTTTCAAAGATTATCCGTTGCTTAAAGTACTTAAAACATATCACGCAGAAGGGATAATCAGATCCTGACTTGTCACCCATTATTTATGCGAAGTACACAATGGGCAGAATCGTCCCAGGTTTGATGGAAAAAGAATGTTTTACCTGCCGGCCACAATGGCAGTTTTCCATGCCATATCATTCCAATCCCAGCTCATTAATCATGCATTCCTGGAAAATGCGCTATTTCGCTTGCAGGTAGCCTCCGATTCACCTACCACACCATCACCTCACCGATCCCTTACTCCAGGCATGATATTTAAAGTGCAGCCCCACACACACCTCTCAGTGCTTCCAACTCCGAAAGGCAAGAAGACTGCAGCCTCCCGATTCAGTGACCTATCCCTGGAACACCTTTTCGGTGCAGTGGAGGCCCGCTGTGATGTCCTTTACACCTGCTCTGGCCTCAGGATGGGCAGCAACATTACCAATCTGGCTTGGGAGGCAATGGCAGTGGTGGTCAGCGCCGCAAGAGGATGAATGATCTCCTCCGTTCTGCCAGGGTGAGTCACTCTTCTCATCACTCTCAACTCACACACTCACAAAGCACTCACACATCCACAGGGCCCTCAGTTGCTGCCGGTTCAAGGGACATCACCATTCACTCTCTCACACTCTCCTTCATTGTTCTCATCCTGTCTGTGGGACCACTCACCACCCACACATGGCAGGCATACTTATCATCTATCCTGGCGTCCTGCTTACATACTCTCCATCTGTCTTCATGCAGGACAAGCTGGCACACAACAACAGGGGGAGGTCACAGACTGGTGGAGGAATGCCTGAAATCAAGGTCCTCACATACTTTGAAAACAGAGCCATCCAGCTGGCTGGTGAGGATCTGGACCGGTCCTGTGCTGCTGGTGAGGTCGGTGCTGCTCTACCAAGTGAGGATCCAGCAGCGCACCATCCATCAGACAACCATGCTGTGAGTGATGTGTCCTGTTTCACAGGCCACTGCCATACACTAATTATGTCTTTTTGCTTCCGCAGGAATATCTGGGAAATGGCCAAGGGAGACCACAAACCAGATCCTCAGCTCAAGCCTTGAAGAGGAATCTGCTGAAAACCTAACTGAAGTTCCATCACAGTGCTCACCCTCACTCCCCACAGTACAGAGACACACACCTCGGTGGGACCTAGCTTTAGAGTAGCCTTGGGGTCACAGTCTGGTGAGCATGTCACACTGTCTGATCCACTCAAGCGGAGACAAAGACTTCTCAGGTTTCCAGCACTTGGAGGAGATCAGATATCTGCTGAGTCTGAGTCAGATGATGAGCCTCTGAACTCAGTCATGTCACAGTTGCTGGAGCTGCAAAGGCAAGCTTGGGAACATCAGGAAGAGATGTCCGCTGCACTCCTCAGATTGCAAGGCACAATGGAGGAATCCATGCGCCTTCAGTCTGAGGTGGTAGCGAAGGGACGTTAACGCACCGAGGTCAACACTGGTAGGATGGCAGCCGCCATGGAGATGTTGGTCAAGGAGATTGGTCCAGCACTGCTGCATGGGCTCAACTCCATCACTGATGCCATAGTTGGCCTCCAACAGTGTCAACATGAGATGGGTGTGGAGCAGCTCGATCTCACTCCAGCTTCTCCTTCTTCTCAAGGGGTCAGCCAGGGCCCTCGGGCACCCATAGGGAGGAGGATCAGCAGGTGTACACTCCAGGGCCATCCACCCAGGTGACTCTGGGAGTGTCCAGCCCACCCAAATCCCTTCTTCCTGTGACCTCTGCAGATCCAGCTTTACAGGCCAAGGAGGGTGCCACTGCCACATAGCAGGACCATGAAAGCAGGCCAGGGCCCACCAAGTCTCAGCCCTCCTGAGGATGCCCACCTAGGTCATCACAGACAGGGTGTAGCAGTCAGCAGGCTGCCTCCACCTCCGCTGTGAATGTCAGGGGGGCACCAAGACATAGCAGCAGGGTTAGGAAGGTAAAGAAGATGTTGTTGCCCAGCCTGAGCACAGGTGTTAATCATTTGTACATAATGTTCACTTTGTTAATAAACTCCCAAGAATGTCTCCTTGCCTATTGCTCCTGGTTCTGATAAGCCATGTCCGTGTCACTTAGATGTGAAACTTTGGTCCCTGCACAAGATAAAGGCAAGTGGCTCAGTCCAGGACCTCTTCCCTGTGCTTTGTGCAACCTTCCCAGCACATTGATGGTGCGCCTTCACTGTCACTGGACACATCAGTCATGCCTGGTGCAATGTGGCTTATCATTGCTGCCAGAATGTCCTGGGTCAGTGGCATAGAGTTACGTCATTCTCTCAACATCTTTGAGGTGCAACTAGCCCCCATCTCTTCAGCATCTGTGCCCGGTGACAGTGTGATCCTGAAGTGTTCAGCTTACAAAGGATGCCATAGGATCAGGCCAAGTTAAATCTCCATGACATGACCCTGTTCATAGAGCGCAAGCGAGGTGCCATCAGCCAGACAGGAGTCAGACATTCACATCAGCTATGTAAGGATCTATGGACTGTCCCCACTGCATGTCATCATCATCCTCCTGGCATGTAGGGACTAAGGGCACCTGCTGTGTCTCCATGACAGGAGCCTTATCACAGAGGGTATGTGCAAAATGAGGATCTATGGAGTCTCCTCACTGCATGTCGTCATTATACTCCATGAACCTGGCAACTATGAGGGCCTCTCAAGCGCCTGCCTCATCTGGTCAATGCGAGGGCCTCATCACCGTCATCGCCGCCTTCGAGGACCTCCTCACCCTCATCCTCCTCATCGGTGGCGATGTGCAGCTCCTCCATCTCCTTCTCAGCCAGCTCCTCTCCCCGTTGCAGTGCCAGGTTGTAAAGGGTGCAGCAGGCGGCGGCGATGCATGACACCCCCTGCGGACTGTATTTCAGGGCTCCACCAGACCCGTCCAGGCACCAGAACCTCATCTTCAGCATCCCGATAGTCTGCTCCAATAAGCTGTGAGTTGCAGCATGAGCCTCATTATGCCTTTGCTCTGCTGCAGTCCAAGGCCGCTGCACGGGTATCATCAGCCACACCCTTGTCCCCGAGGAGCCATCCCTGCAGCTTCTGTTGACCCTGAAAGACGTCAGGGATCTGAGACCTACTGAGATTGTAGGAGTCGTGCACACTCCCTGGGAACCGTGCGCAGACCTGCAGAATGCGTTTGTGGTGGTCGCACACCAACTGTACATTCAGCAAGTGGAAGCTCTTGCAGGAGGGCTTATCTGCCCAGAGATCTGAGCCCCACATGAGTGCAATCAATGGCACACCCTGCACCTGTGGAAAACCTGAGATCTGGGCAAATCCCAGCGCTCTTGCGTCCTGGCTTTCCTGATCCCGGGCGAAATGCACAAAGTTGTGTGCCTTCACGAAGATGGCATCCATGACCTCATGGATACATTTGTGGGTGGAGGCTTGCGATATACCATGGAGACCCTGAAAGGAGCCACTGACGTAAAAATTGAGCACCACGGTCACCTTCATAGCCACCGGCAGTGGATGCCCTCCACGTCCCTGTGGTGCCAAATCCTGCAGCAGGTGGTAGATGTGACCCACCAGTTCCCTGGACATGTGCAGTCTTCAGCAACATTGGTTCTCGGTCATCTGCAGGAACGACAAGCACCACCTATAGACCCTGGGTCTAGCTAGGCATCGACCAGCAATGGCTTACTGTGGCTCTTCATTGGCGTGTGCAGGAGTCCCAGCCACCCTTCTTCCAAAGGGTGCTGCTCCTCCCTCTGCCTCGACAGGTGCCTTCATTGCTCTCTTCTCCATCGTCTTCGATCTCTGTAAGCCATGAGGCATACAGCTAGGTCACCAGGTTCCATGCTCCTGATGATGTACTCCTGCAGGATGAAGGAGAGAGATGCGTGGGTTATCATGGGTCTACTAAGAAGCTCCCATGGTTAAGTTTGAGGCCTCTTAACGTATTCCGGAGAGTGCTGGCCATCACTTGGATGGCCAGAGATTAGTGCACTGCATGACTGCCCGAAACTCCACCCACCTCTGCCCCACTTCACTTGATCGATTGGCAATAGCTTTGCCCACTGGACTGCATGCTGTGCTCTCAGCTCAGGCGCAGGCATTCTCCTAACCTGCACTGTAGGGCTGTGCTGTTAGCTTCAACCATAGGGGAGGCTGATCCAAACCGGGATGATGAAATTGCAAGAGGCTGTGAGCACCTCTACCCAGTGACTGCTCCATGGCCAGCTTTAGCACAGAGATTGTACAACTTGCCCAGTTGTCCAATTGTTCTACAGTCCACTAAAACACTCATTGGTTTGCATTCTGTGCCCGAGGGGTGAAAAACTCTGGAGCACTTGGTGGAACTTTCAGGCCTCTGCATTTCTTGAGTGGGCAGATAAGCTAGAGGCTCGACTCCATGCATGTCAACGTGGCTGTGTCTGAACTGTCTCAGCTGTGGGAAGATGGCCACTTTATACAAGGTGTCCCTAATGCATGCCCACTTCCCTCCCCATCATCCACACCTCATCCCCCCACATGTGATTGTGCACTACCATCAACCACAGGTCTGCCCTTTCCCACCCTCAACTCACCTCAACCGCAGTGCAACCTTTGCCCCAGCACCGCACTGTCAGCCAGCCGGGAAAATGCAACTTGCCTGTGCCCTTGCCTAAATGCGCGGCGCCTCAAAATTGAGGTCCAACACGAGTGCTGTGCAACGTTACTGTGCACTCGTCTCTGAGTTCCCCTCAAAGTGCAGCTCGCTAGGTGCATGCCTTATATATGCTGTTGTGAAACACATTGGCATGATTGCTCAAATGATCCACTGTGTGGTGGGAGGGGATGATTCTGGCGAGCTGGGCTTATAATGATATGCAAATGTATTACAATAAAGTTCCTGATGTGTGGCAGCAGGAAGCACAGTCCGCCATTGATGGGCGGAGTGGACGATTGCAAATGGTTTCACAACATCATGAAACCAAGTTTTGGACTTCCCGCCACATTGTCCGCTCATGCCCACCATGATGCCTGAAGCCAGCGGGCATGGAAAATTCCACGTAATATCTCAGATATTAGGCATCACTTCCAAATTGGTTTAACATCGACTGTCAATGCATGGATAAACCCTCTGTAATCCAACCTCAAATAATTGGTACTTTAGTCATTGTACTCTAATCTGTTAAAGATTGGATTAATACTGTTCAAAGAAATTGGGTTAGTGCTAATTATTCCATATTTTGTAATGATATCATACTTAAGTGGCAGTAACCATGTAGGAGCACAAAGTACACGGGACAACCCAAGCACAAGTCTTTTCCCATCAAGTTAAATAAAACTTCATAGTTTTCTGCAAAATTTTATAAAGTTCTCCAAAAAAAATTCTCCTTTCGATTAGGTATTCAGTTAGTAAAGGTAATATTTATGCATATATGTTTTGTGGAAAATTCAATGTTCCATAGGAGTTTCAAAAGATTACAGTTTTAGGTTATCTTTATTAATTATTATTAAGTGGAACATTGTAAATCCATTACATATTAGAGAATTATGTTATGGATAAAATTAATTAAATATATCCCTTAATCATAATTAAAACCCTTGAATGCACATTTTCACCAAGAATAATGGGACATCCCAAAAGCCAATATTTAATATACTGCTTGGTCCGCCGATAAATTAGTAGCCAACTTGGTCAAACCTGATATTTCAATTCAAACTTCACAAAACATTCCTTCTTTAAGTTCTCTGAACAATCTTCTCAATTGGAGGCTGGAGGAGGATAAGCAGCAGGTACCTTACTATATCTTCCCGACTCAGTATCACAGGGTGAGAAGCTAAGAATGCCTCAGTGGCTCAGTGACCCACCATCTGATTAGGGGATTGGCTCCGGGGCTCCTGAGCTGTTGCTCCAGGTTTTTTTCAAATAGCCTCTTATCTTTCTTTTGTGAGGTATGATCCAGTGAGCAAGGGTTTGAGGCAGAATCATATAAGCAGATTCCAGTTACGCCAAAAATTCATCATATGTAAAAGGGTGAATTTTCCAAGCTATGCATGGCATACAAAAAATTGAGCACAGGGCCTTAGAGTAATTACATCACAGAAAGGGTGCATTCTGCCCATCAAGTCCATGCCTTATGTGCTAATTTTCTGGTGGTGCTTTTGAGAGTTGAGACATGGTTATTAAATTCAAATTTATATTAAATCCTAAAAGACCTCTTCCCCTATCTTTTGATTTTGTGGGGATGCCTTGTCCATAGAAAATGGGTGGACTGGGCTGAAACTCGAGGAAGAAGGCAACTTAAACATCAAAGGATATGTGTAAAGAATTACGACCAAGACTGGAGACTGTGTGTATGATTTAAGTTTCCATTACCCTCTCTGTGACACAATCTTCACTCCACAAAGATTGGAAGAGATTCTACGAAGCTCTGAAATCTGTCTACGAGCCCCAGCCTACTGGTTCATCACCAATCCTTGGTTCCGACAGGTCAACACTGCTCACAGGAAAAGCCCAAATTCTAGAAACGTGGGAAGAATACTTTAACCACATCCACAATCGGCCTTCATCCATCAACGAAGAAGCAATCAACAGGCTATCACGTCAACTGCTCTCTTGATGGCCCTCCCACGTTAGAAAAGATGAACACCATCAAACTCCTGTCTAGCGGCCAAGCTCCAGGAGCTGATGTTATCTCAGCTCACATTTACAAGGTTGGAGGTCAATGCCTGGTCAAAAAAACTCACTGATTTCTTTCAGTCCAAGTGGCAGAAAGGAACCATCTCGCAAGAATACAAAGATGCTTCCATTGTCCACACGTACCAATGGAAAATAACTCGATAATCTTGTGACAATCATGAAGGAACCTCACTCCTCCCCATCACTGACAAAATCTTTGCCGGAATCGTTCTGAACTGCATAGTGCAACATCTCGACCAGGACCTGCCACCAGAGTCAGTGCGATTTCAGTAAAGGTTGAGGAACCACTGTTATGGTATTTACAGTTAGACAGCTCCAGGAGAAATGCCAAGAACAAAACATGAACCCCTACACCACGTTTATTGTGACCAAGCCCTTTGACACAGTCGTGAGGACCTTTGGAAGGTCATGGAGAAATTCAGCTGCCCTGAGAAATTCATCATAATGATTCGACAGTTCCACCCAAGGCATGCCCATGAGTGTCCTGGATGTTGATGAGTCTTCTGACCTATTCCCTGTCACTTATGGAGTTAAACAGTGGTAGGTGCTAGTGCTAACCCTCTTCAGCATACTTTCTCTACCATGCTGTCCAATGATGGTGATCCTGGCATCAAAATCAGATTCACATGAATGGAAAGCTGCTCAGTCTGAGATGACCGCAGGCAAAGACCAAGGTCTCCAGGAACATGCTTTATGATTTCTTATTTACTGATAACTGAGCACAAGTTGTTAGTTCAGAGCTGGATATGCAATGTAGCATGGACTTGTTCTCCAATGCATGTGACAACTTCAGCCTTATGATCAGCACAAAGAAAACTGAAATAAGGTACAAGCCCACTTCAGGAAAACCTTATCTCGAGCCCAAGGTTGCACTCCATGACCAGAACCTGTCATCAGTGGCTAAATTCACATATCTTAACAGCACACTCTCTTGAGCTGTCTCTATGGACAATGAGATACATGTGAGAATTGTCAAAGCAAGTGTACCCTTCGGCAGACCTGGGACATCAGTCTGGGAACAAAGAGGAGTAAGTCTGCCAACCAAACTGAAAGTCTATAGAGCAATAGGTCTGCCCACTCTGCTCTACTCATGCGAGATTTGGACTGTGTACCAGCATCATGCCAAGAAGCTCAACCACTTTGAGCTGTCTTCAGAAGCTTCTGATAATCAGATGTCAGGACAAAATACCAGAAAATGAGATGCTCACCTGAGCTGGCATGCTAAGCACCTGCACTACATTGAGACAACTGAGTTGGGCTGTTCATGTAGCCAGAACGCCTGACATAAGGCAAATCTTCTGTGGAGAGCTTAAGTCTGGGGTGCACTCTCATGGCTGTCAAAGAAAGTGCTACAAGGACACTCTGAAGGCTTCGCTTTGGAGTTTTGATATCGACTTCGAGTCCTGGGAGAAGCTCACCCAAGATTGCTGCATCTGGCACAACCGAATTAAAAAACTGTGTGGCCCGCTTTGAAAGCAAACGCAAATCAGAGGCAGAGAGAAAATGCAAAGAGAGAAAGTTCCAAGCCAAATCATCTATACTATCCTGTCGTCCTTGCTGCAGAACCTTCCAGGCACAGATCGGCCTTAGCAGTCACCTACTTAGCCACTGGATAGACAGTCATCTTCGCCTCGAAGGACAAACAGTGCAACATTGCCATCTACTGGCGTAGCAACATATGACATGTTAAGTATCACATGACAATCATCTCAGAATTGACAGATTAAAAGCAAGTCATCTGACAAGACAGTGGTTTAGGCTATAAAATACTAATCAGATTAATTGAACTTTGAATGGAAAATAAATGATTTTAAGTAAAAGTTTTAGATTTATTGCAACTACAAACTTTCCTTTTCTCTTCAGACTATCAAAAACAAATGCAACATAAAACTGAACACTGAAGCATGATTAGTCTCATTCAGCGCTTTACAACCTCAGGGTCTCTAACTACCCCATATCCCTGACCTGGCTGACAGGGAGTCAGCCTCACATATACCATTCAAAGTACTTTAATAAGATCTATCGCAGTGGTTCTCAAACTGGGGTCTGCAGACCCTTGGGGTCTTTCCAGGGGGTCTGCTATGCACAGCCAGCCAAACGGGTGGGGATGTGGACAAGGGGAATCAAATGAGTGGCAGCCGGAGGTGTGCTCTGCTCTCCACTGGGTGCACCTGCTCTCTCCCTGCTCCTGTATTGCTTTCCACATGCTCTGCACTCTCTGTGCTCCTGCCAAGTATAGACAGACTGTGTATTGAGAAACAGGCACTGATATCCAGGTTAAAGCATTACAAAAATTTTCTTTACTTGCAATACTTTCACATTGTAATTTAGATGGGTGGATAGATGAATACTAATCCATTTGAAAAGGGTCCTCCACGCAAAATAGTTTCAGAACTGCTGATCTATTGTGACAAAGAATATTAAAAATGTATTTGTCAAATGATCAGCCTTTCACAGAATCCAAAACAATGTTTGCTCACACTATTACAGCACCAATGAAACAAATCATTCAATCAAAATCCACAGTCTACTGGTCATGAACAGAATAGCTTGAACACCTCCATTATCCCCCACTCCGCCTCACCCACTTGATTGCTGTCAGTGTCACCTGTTAGTAACTTGGAACTTAGTTAACCAGGTAAGAAAATATAAAAATAGAGGGTTTTATCCACTGACCCAAACTTTCTTACCATTAGTTCCAACAGAAAGGAATTTCAGGCGATGTATATAACAGGCGGCCAATCCAGTTAGCACCAGCTGAGCTCCTTACAGAATTTTAAAGTTACCTGCTATAACTTACATTTGTGTAACACAGTCTATCCGTTCCTTGAGC
Organism: Cetorhinus maximus; assembly: GCF_964194155.1. Lineage (NCBI taxonomy): Eukaryota > Metazoa > Chordata > Chondrichthyes > Lamniformes > Cetorhinidae > Cetorhinus > Cetorhinus maximus. The sequence continues at coordinate 127,518,122 of NC_135883.1, read as the reverse complement.
TGCTGCATGTTGAGAAGGCCAGGAATTTTACTGTAAGTGAGCATAGGTTAAATGATATTCACCGTTACATGATGAAAAAAATACATCAGACCAAAATATTCCATTTTTGTCAATAGGCTGCAGAGAGCAACCCACTGTCCACTCGTGTTACTCCAAGAGCACAATCTGACAGCACTTTTAAAAATCAGCCTGATGCTTCACCTACAACTCCTGAATTGGGCTTGTTTGTGCGTACTTCTACATATGCTTTAGCTTCTTTGTAGTATAATTACTTTCTTTGCTTTGCTCCTAGGCCAAGAGTCGTGAGTGGGCTGGAAATCAAAGACCTATTCTACCAGTCCTGGCGGAATGTAAATTTAATCAATTATTAAATCTGGGATTAAAAAACTAGTCTCGGTAATGATGACCACAAAACTACCAGATTGTTGTAAAAACCTATCTGGTTCAGGAAGAGATATCTGCTGTCCTTACCTGATCTGAGCTACATGTGACTCCAGACCCACAGCAGTGTGGTTGATTCTGAACTGCCCTCTGAAATGGCCTAGCAAACCACTCAGTTACATGAGCCCACTGCTAAAGAAAAGTCCAAAAGGAATAAAAACAAAAAAACAGACCACTCGGCAGCAACATAGGCACTGGAAACGACAAAGGCACACCCAATTCATTTTACCCTGCTAAGTCATTTTCACAACATCTGCGGGCTTGTACCAAAATTTGGAGAGTTCTTCCACAGACTAGTCTAGCAACAGACTGACACAGTAATACTCTCAGATTCATATTTTACAGACAATGTCCCAGGCAATACCATCACCAATCCCTGTGTATGTCCTGTCCCACTGGAAGGATAAACCCACCATGGGTGGTGGTACAGTGGTATATAGTGGCTCTGGAAGTCCTCAACATTGACTCTGAACCCAATGAAGTCTCATGAGGAAACTGCCCAGCCTTAAGCTATGAATCAGTGCTCCTCCATGTTAAACACCACTTGGAAGATGCACTGAGGGTAGCAAGAGCACAGAATGTACTCTGGATGGGGGACTTCAATGTCCAACACCAAGAGTCGCTCAATAACACTACTGCGGACCAAGCTGTCTGAGTTCAGAAGGGTGTATCTGCTAGACTGGGCCTCTGGCAGGTGGTGAGAGAACCAACACAAGGGGAAAACCTACTTGTTGCAGATGAATCTGTCCATGACAGTGCTGGTAGGAAAGAAGTCCCGCCTTCACACTGAGGATACCCTCCATCGTGTTGTTGTGTGGCACTGCCACCAGACTAAATGCAATAGATTCAGAGTAGATTTAGCTGCTCAAAATTGGGTATGCATATGGCGCTGTAGGCCATCAGCAGCAGCAGAATTGTATTCAACCACAACCTGTAACCTCATTGCCCGGCATATCCCTCACTCTACCATTGCTATCACTGCAAAACAGTGTGCAAAACAGCATGTTAGGAGCAGCACCAGGCATACCCAAAAATGAGGTGTCAACATGGTGAAGCTACAACACAGGGCTACTTGCATGCTTAACAGCAGAAGTAGCAAGTGATCCCACAATCAATGAAACTACCAGATTGCCATAAAAACGCATCCGGTTCACAGTCCTGCCACATCAAGTCGTGAATGGTAGTGGACAATTAAGCAACTAACTAGAGGAGGGAACTCCACAAGCATCCCCATCCTCAATCTTGGGGAAGCCCAGCACGTCAGTGCAAGAGACGAGGCTGAAACGTTTGAAACTATCTTTGGCCAGAAATGCTGAGTGGATGATCCAATTCAGCCTCCTCCTGAGGTCCCCAGCATCACAGATACCAACCTTCAACCAATTTGATTCATTCCATGTGATATCAAGAAAAGCTGAAGGCACAGGATACAGCAAAGGCTATGGGTCCTGACAATATTCTGGCAATAGTACTGAAGACTTGTGCTCCAGACCTAACCACATCCCCTAGCCAAGCTGTTCCAGTACAGTTACAATATTGGTATCTACCTGATAATGTGGAAAATTACCCAGGTATCTCCTAGCCACAAAAAGCAGGACAAATCCAATCCGGCCAATTGCTGCCCTAACAGCCTACTCTCAATCGCCAGCAAAGTGATGGAAGGTGTCATTGACAGTGCTGTTAAATTGCACTTACGCAGCAATAACCTGCTCATTGGCACTCAGTTTGGGTTCTGCCAGGGCCACTTGGCTCCAGGCTTCATTACAGCTTTGTTCAAACATGGACAAATTCAAGAAATGAGGTGCGAGTGATTGCCCTTCTCAACAAGGCAGAATCAAGTAGTTCTAGCAAAATTGAAGTCAATGGGAATTAGGTTAGAGTCATACCTAGTACAAAGGAAGGTGGTTGGGGTTATTGGAGGCCAATCATCTCAGCCCTAATGCTGCAAGAGTTCTTCAGGGTAGTGTCCTAGGCCATTGACCTTCTCTCCAACATAAGGTCAGAGGTGGGGATGTTCACTGATATTTGCAGTGCCCCATAGCATCCGCAACTCCTAAGATAATAAAGCAGTCTGTGCCTGCATGCAACAAGACCGGGATAATATTCAGGCTTGCAATGATAAGAGGCAAGTTACATTTGCGCCACACAAGGACTGGACAATGAGCATCTCCAACAAGAGAGAATCTAACCAACTTTCCTTGACATTCAACTGCATTAACATTGCTGAGACACCCACCATCAATATCCTGGAGGTTACCATTGACCAGAAACTGAACTGGACCAACCATATAAATAATGCAGCTACAAGGGCAGGTCAGAGGCTGGGAATGCTGTAGCATGTAACTCACCTCCCCACTCCTCCCAAGCCTGTCCACCATCTACAAGGCACAAGTCAGGAGTGTGATGGAATACTCTCCGCTTGCCTGGATTAGTGCATCTCCTACAACACTGAAGAAGCTTGACACAATCCAGGACAAAGTAGCCCCCGCTTGATTGGCACCACATCCTCTACCTTAAACATTCACTTACAGCACCACAAAGGCACAGTAGCAGCAGTGTGTACCATTTGCAAGATGCACTGCAGCAACTCACCAAGGCTCCTTCAAGAGCACCTTCCAAGCCTGCGACCGTTACCAGCTAGAAGGGTTGGGGCAGCAGATGCATGGGAACATCACTTTCTGCAAGTTCCCCACCAAGTCACACACCATCCTGACTTGGGCTATATCATTATTCCTTTACTGTGGGTTAAAAACCTGAAACTCCCTCCCTAGCAGCCTTCTGGATGTACTTAATGTTGTAAGGTTGTATGTTGTTCCATGAAGAGGTCTAAAGGCTTGTATGGTTGAACAATAACTATCTATTAAGAACACATAACTATACACATAAATATAGGGTACAGTCCTGACTAGGTGCTATCTTCATTCCAACTTCTACCAGGCTCACTACTACACTGTACTACTCCAATGTGATTCTCTACATCATTATGTGGGCAGTGCTGTTTCCCCAGTCTGAACTGCTTTGGGCTGACTCTGTTGCTCTGAAGTTGGTGTTGTTGTACTTGGTGTTTCAATTATTTGGGTTTCTACATCTGATTCGCTCAGATGTATGATAGGAGGTTTGCCACAAGAAATGATGAGAAGACTTCTGTCTGATTGTGCCTTCTGGGGTATGTATTAAGTAAGAGCGTCTTTAACCTTCATCCCTCAGGCAATGTCTTCTCCTATCAAGGTCCCTGATCCAAATCTTGTCATGTCTGTTTAGCCTGGGCAGGTTTCTAGTACAGAACCTCCTATTGTAAGTGGAAGCTTGTTGCTGTCTGTAGGACTGTTCTCGGTCCTGAACCTTCTGATAATCCCTGACTGCCAACCCTGGGATTAATTTCTTCAGCAATATGGGACGTTGATGTGAAGTTTTCTGCCCATCAGCAGCTCTGATGGGGCAAATCCACAGTGTGGGCTGGGTCTATATTTAAAAAGTGCCATTGGATAGTCATCATTTTATTTCAAGAGGCTTTTAATAGTGAGGATGAACCTTTCCACCTCACCGTTAGATTGTGGATGCCTTGGGAAACTGGTGAGGTGAAGAAGTCTAATTCCTGGCAAAATGTGTGAAATATTCATCAGTGAATTGTGGTTCATTGTGGAACACCACCTGATCTGGAATGTCATGGATTGCAAAGATTTCTTTCAACAACCTAATGACCAACTCTGTGGTCATGTGTAAACACCTCACTTCAATCCACCGAGAGAAATAGTCAATGATGAGGAGGAAGAACTTGCTGATGTAGATGAATAGATCCATTCCCAAATGTTCCCATGGTCTTGTAGGGAACTGTGTGGGGATAAGGGGCTCCCTCAGGATATTCGCAGCCACCGCACTGTAGACTGGGCTTGTGCTCTGCACTTTGTTAGGCCCAAGCGGCCTTGGTGGATTTGTTGGAGAATCTCTGGTCGGAATGAAACGGAAATGATCAACCGCTCATCATACACAAGCAGGTCATCAATAGCAGTTTCTGCTGTTCAAAGTAAATTTTCATAACTTTGCCACCTGGCTGCTGCAGTGGCCGACCTAATGTTCACAGCACTGACGGATGCTGACACACTCTTCATCTTACATCTGCTCCTGGAGTATCTGCTGAAGCTTTTTGGAGCTCACTGGCAGTTGTGTTGTCACAAACTGGGAATATGACTCGAGCTTGTCGACCAGATTGACACCATGTGTCACAGGTTGGTCAACTGTGGCCCTGGAGACTGTGTCTGCAGTCATTTGATGCTTTCCTGGATGTATGCAGTCTCGTATGCAAAGCATATGAGATGCAGGCGCAATGTCTGAATTCCGGGGGGCATCCTGGTGAATAACTTCTCGTCCACTAGTGAGACCAATGGTCTGTGATCTGTCTCAATGATCACTTTCAGCCCAACTATATAGTCAGAGAACATCTAACAAACCCACATTACTGCGAAGGCCTCTGGTTCAATAACTGCATACTGCATCTCTGTGTCTGACAGCCCCATAAGATGTGTAATATACCAGTTGGCAGCATCCATCCAGCTGCTCTTGGAACAGAACTGCCCCTAGTCCTGTTACTGAGGCATCCACTGTGATTGTAGTTGGCAGAGATGGGCTGTAGTGAACCAGGATATCTAGTGGGAGCAGCATGCCTTTGATCTGATGGAATCCTTGCTCTTGTTGTGCATCCCAACCCATCACTTGAGCCTTTGAGAGGGTATCACAGAGGCTCTGTAGCCTGTGCCAGGTTGGGCAGAAATTTCGTCAACTGGCTCACCATGTGCATAAGGTCTGGAATGGGGGTGGGGTTGGAAACTCACTAATTGCCTTCATTTTGTGTGGGTCCACCATGATGCCTTTCTGCTCACAATATGACCCAAGAACTGAATGGAGGTCTTAGCGAGCTTTCACTTATCATTCAGCGTCAATCCTGCTTCTTGCAAGTGTTTCAAGACAGCTGAGTCTACCGTCATGTTCCTCAACATTCGTACTGTGGACAAGGACATCATCCATGTGGCAGATTACCCCTTTCAGGCCTTGAAAGATGGCCGACATCGGGCACTGAAAATTCTTGTGTGCTGAGGTAATGCCAAAGGACAAACGATTGAAGCAGAATCTGCCAAATGGGTTGATAAAAGTTGTCAGCAACTTACATTTCTCGTCTGACGAAACCTGCCAGAAGCCACTGTTGGCATCAACTTTTGGGAACATTGTGCTCTTGGAGAGATTGGTCAAGCTGTCATCCACTGAGGACATTGGGTGGATTTCCCCCACAGTTGATTTATTGAGTTATCGGGTTGACACAGATGCGAATGGATCCGCTTGGCTTCGGAACTGAGACTATCCCGGAATACCATTCTGTCGGCTGAGTGACAGGGGAGATGACTCCCATCTTCAAGTTGCTGCTGTACTTATTTCATAAGCGGGTGCAGTATTTTCCATGGTGTAAACAAGCACACGGGTTTGGAATCATTTCTCAGTGTTATGCTGTGTGCAGTCTTCAGTCGGCCCAGCCCAGTGAAAAGCTTTGGAAAATCTTTTTTAAAATCAGAACCAGATCTTTGCTGGTTAATCTCGTTGATCTTCTGGATGAGGTTGAGGTTGAAACAGGCTTTCCTGCTCAGGCTGTGGAGAACATATAAAGTTTCTCATATTTATTTGTTCTTATGTTGGATCATTGCTTGTAATGTACCTCTGACCTGGAGTTTGATGACCACTAGTCCATATAACTGTATTGTAGGTGGCTTCAGATATTGTTTCACTAGCCATGGTTCATTATCTGACAGGATTGTCACACTGGCTCCTGGGTCCAATTTGAAATTCGTGAGGTGACCATTTACAGATATGTCAGCATTTCAAAATGTGAATCTGGGATCCTTAATTTCTCCCAAGTAGCGTTGTTGGACTTCTTGCTATGGCTCATCTATCTCATGGACTCATTTGGGATCCTCCGCATGTCTCGATGTTTTGAACATCTCTCCAAAGTGTCTCAGCTGGTTGCAGTAAAAGCACTGCACAGTGATTGCTGGACACTGCCTGTGCCTGTGAGGTCTTTTGGTGCCATAGCGCTGACATGGTCTGTTACCATCAAGTGTTTTGCTTGGGCATTGCTTTCCCTGCCCTGGAGTCTCCTTGCCCTTTTGTTGCTTTATGAGCTGGACTGTTGGGGTTGTTCTGCACCATAGTTTAATTGCATCACACATAACGGATTGGTTTTGCTGGTGGACTTCCAGTTGTCCCACTATTTGGTCTGTTATGAGCTCTGGCTCATTGTCTGGTCAGCATTGTCACAGCCTTCAGCCAATCTGTAAAACACGTTTATGAAAGAGTCTATGGGTTCCCTAGGCTTTTAGACTCCCTTGTTAAATTTTGCTCACCCCAAAATTTCATTGCTTCCTAGGTTAAAGTGGGTGTCAAAGAATTTCAATACCTCTTCAAAGTTATCGGAAAATTCATTTAATCGTCTAGCAATTATGTCATTGGCTATCGGGCCTACTGAATATAATAGCGTATTCAGTTGTTCAGCCTCTGTTTTCTCATTCAAGCCCAATGCTATCATATATCTTAAAAATCTTCTTCCCCAATTTTGACCTGGTCTAGTCCTTCCATCTGCCTTAATTGGTCTGGTAGTGTCAATTTACCATCCATAATATTTTCATCATAGGGAAATACAGCTTTTATTTTTTTCTAAATGGCGCTGCAAAAATAATTTCCTTTTTTCCTTCCCGGGCTTGTCAGGATTTGGTGGGCTCCCATCATGGATATGGAGCTATTTGAAACTTCAATGTTTCTGCAGAAAATCTTTTGAACAAAATATTTTGGCCAGCTAGTTGCTTTCCTAAGCTTGGAGAATCGAATTGAAGCTGATTTTTTTTGCTCATTCGCACATGGTCACCACATGTTATGGCATTGACTCTGTTTGTGGGTTGCAGTGTTCTTCCGACCACACTCATTAAAACAATTGGTCTGCCAGTGCTGCCTGATTATTGCGCTAAATTTAAGTGTTTATTTTAGCCTTTTTTGGAGTTTGTTCACCCTCTTGCGATCTGGCTAGGTCCTTTGTCACTGCTTTCGATCGGGACTTGCAATGGATCTCCACATACTCTGATGGAGTCCTCTTATGCCGCACGGTGGATCTTTCCTCTGCCCTTCAGCCTCCAGGCCTGTAATGGAGCTTCTTAGGCAATCTCCAGCTGTATATTCGAGGTCTTCAAGTTAGATGCACTTCTCTCAGGTCGGACTGCAGTTTCTTTACTTCTTCATTCTTAGGGATTTTGGGGTCCTTCACCTGCTGCCACCATGTTGTAAGGTTCTATGTTGTCTCATGAGGAGGTCGAGAGGCTGGTATGGTTGAACAATAACTGTTTGTTAGTATCACAAAGCTATATACATACATATAGGATACAATCCTGACTAGGTGCTATCTTCATGCTGACTTCTACTAGATTTACTACTCGCATGTGACTCTCTACATTATAATGTGGGCAGTGCTGTTCCCCAGTCCCACATTAACCCTTATTCAGCATTTAAACGACATGGACAACTGCACTTCAAAAAGTGGCTCAGCACCACCTTCCGAAGGGCAAATAGGGATGGCCAACATATGCTGGCCTTGCCTTATCCCATGAACAAGTAAAAAGTCTGCACTGCCAGAGGTGAGCTTCACCTTGTGCCAGTCCATGTCCAAAATTTAAGCGTGTGCTGGGGGGTGGGGTGGGGAGGGGGGGAAGCTGTGTGCACTCAAATTTCTAATTCGCATCACTAGGAGTCAGGATGCCTCCAAAAATTACAGCCATGGTGCGTTGGTGGAAATCATACAATGACTCATTCAAAAAATCAATTTATTCAAAAATTACACATCTACAATTCTGATTTGGCTCTGGAATCACAACAGATAGACAAATAAAGCATAAATGACTAGGATTGTTTACAATATGGTGATTCAGAGTAATGATAACACATTGTCCATGGGGACAGTGATGCCAGAGGCACCTGGTCTGAATTTTTGAGACAAATTCTGGAGCTCCTTGGTTATTTCTAGATTTGACTATTCCAACAAACTCGTGGGACTCTCGTTTTTCCTGTCCAGAAACTTAAGCTCATCCATGTTGCTCTAATTTGCATCAAGTGCAAATCATCTGTTCATCTAGCAGCTGTGCTCACTGATCTATATTGGCTCCTGGTTGAACAACACCTCGGTTTAAACATTTTCATCCTTGTTTTCAAATCACTCTGTGGCATTGCCCCCTTCCTTATCTTTGCAATCTCCTCTAATCATACACGTCCCTATATCTCTTTTCTCCTCCAATTCTGTTATCTCGCACAAGCCCAATTTTAACCGATCCACTAATGGTGACTGTGCTTATGGCCTAAGTTCCCTCCCGGAATCTCTTACCCCCCTATCGTCCTTTAAGATGCTCCTTAAAACTTACCTCTTTGATGAAATACCTCCTTCTGATGCTTAGTATCAAATTTTGTTTGACAAATTTCCCATTAAGTGTCTTGGGACTTTTTACTATATTAAAGATTATGAGGGGCATGGACAGAGTGGATAGGGAGCAGCTATTCCCCTTAATTGTAGGGTCAGTCACAAAGGGACATAATTTCAAGATGAGGGGCAGGAGGTTTAGGGGGATGGGAGGAAAACCTTTTTACCCAGAGGGTGGTGATGGTCTGGAATGCACTGCCTGGGAGGGTGGTGGAGGCGGGTTGCCTCACATCCTTTAAAAAGTACCTGGATGAGCATTTGGCACGTCATAACATTCAAGGCTATGGGCCAAGTGCTGGTAAATGGGATTAGGTAGGTAGGTCAGGTGTTTCTCATTTGTTGGTGCAGACTTGATGGGCCGAAAGGCCTCTTCTGCACTGTGATTCTGTGATAGATGCTATATGAATACAAATTGTTTTATGAGTTAAGGTTGAGGTTAGAGACCAGAAATAACCTGTAGTGATAGAAGGATTTGGCCTTGGGGCATGGGCTAGATAGCTAATTGAAAGAAATGGGAAATAAAAGAGTAAAGGTACAGGTTTAAGGCTATTGTTTCTGTGGATATTAAAGTCCAACTTGGATTGTTTCGGTATTGCCAATTCCTCTGCAATCTTTCATGCAAAATGGCTTCATAAGTCTAGCTCAACTGCTGCAGTTTGTCCAGAATTCTGAATGAGATAGAGTTGTAGACTATCTTTCATAAGTGTCTTCAAAGCAACTCCCTAATAACACCTCGTTAATCAATTGGACTGCAGCAGTTTAAGACGGCAGCTCCTCACCAACTTCGCAAGGGCAATTAGAGATGGGCAATAAATGCTGGCCTTGCCAGCGATGTTCACATCCTATGGACAAATATGAAAAGAAATACTTGCTATGGGTTGACCCAAGGGCAGATCCTCTGTTCATATTCCCACATCTCGTGGTCCTGTGCTTTCCTCTTCTGTTGTTGGTAAGAGCCTCCATTTTTCAACTTCAACGAGCAATATGACTAGGGAAAAAAATATATGAGGTGATGTCCTGTTGCCTTCTTCATATGTGCTTAATGGAAACACCAGTCCACTTCCTGAGGGATCCTCCACCTGTAAGCAGCTGTTATCCCTCAAGGTTCTAACTTATCCGCCATCAACACCAAAGATTTGCTGGTTCCGCGCCGTTGGCCAAGGCTTGTAACCCTGAGCATGCAGCCCTTACTTGGGTCGTAGTACCTCGGAATCCTGTCATGGGTTCCTGCCTTTATTAGCTATTGCCTGCGCTCTTCTTTGCAATCTTCCAATAAGCAGGATGTTAATATCATGAAGTATTCAGGCATTTTCTTCACTTAGGGTGCCATACACTTATTGTGCACAAGAACACAAGGAATAGGAGCAGCAGTAGATCATATGGCCTGTCGAGCCTGCTCCACCATTCAATACGATTATGGCTGATCTTGGGCTTTAACTCCATTTTCCCTCCTGCTCCCCATATCCTTTAATTGCCTCAGAAACCAAAAGTCTGCCTGTTCCAGCCTTAAGTATATTCAACTGTGGAGTATCTACAACCCTCTGGGGTAGAGAATTTCAAAGATTCACAACCCCTTGCATGATGTAATTTCTCTTCATCTCAGTCCTAAATCATTGGCTCCTTATCCTGAGACTGTGCCCCTGTGTTTTAGATTCCGCAACCAATGGAAACAGTCTCTCAGTGTCTACCCTATCAAGCCCCTTCAGAATATTATGGGTTTCAATGAGATTGCCTCTCATTCTTCCAAACTCCAGGGAATATAAGCCCAATTTACTCAGCCTCTCATCATAGGACAATCCCCTCATCCTAGGGACCAATTTAGTGAACCTTCCCTGTACCGTCTCCAATGCAAGTACATCCTTTCTTAAATGTGGAGACCAAAATTTCACACAATATTCCAGATGTGGTCTCACCAAAACCCTGTACTTTATTCTTGTACTCCAATCACCTTGCAATAAAGGCCAACATGCCATTTGCCTTCCTAATTTCTTGTTGCACCTGCATGCTAACTTTATGTGTTCCTTGTATGAGCACACTCAAGTCTCTTTCAACACTTCCAAGTTTCACACCTTTTAAAAAGGTTCTGCTTTTTTATTCTTACAATCACGGTCGATCATTCATTCCCTACTCCATTTGCTATTTGGTTGCCCATTCTCTTAACCTGTCTATACCTCTTTGCAGGCTCTCTGAGTGGGATTTTCCAGCCCCGCCTGTGGCGGGCGACATGGCGGCCAGGAGCGGAAAATATCATGAGATCGGAAGAATCAGTTTACCGCAGTCATAAAAGCAGTCCAGGATCGTCCGCTCCAGCTGTCAATGGTGGGCTGGGTTTCCTGCTGCAGCATGCGGGGAATGTGGTTTTAATACGTTTGCATCTCATTATAAGGGCTGCTCGCTGGAACCATTCCCCCCACGCTGGGTCAAGAGGGCACGGTGTCGTCCAATTAGACTGACGTGCTTCACAACAGTGTATAAGTGTCGTGCACTGGTGACCTGCACTTTGCTCAAGACTTTGAGGTTCGTTCACCTACCTTGCATTGCGCAGCAATCTTGGCAACTCAGGCTCAGCGCCAGGTTTCGCAGGCAGAACCACGTCGCTTTCAGGGGGGTGTCAGGGCCAAGTCTCTACCTCCCAGACCAGCGGTTAGGTGGGGGTGGCTTTTGATGTGCTGCAGGGCAAGGCCTCCACTGGGAAAGTGGGGAAACTGGCCTGGGGCAAGGGAAGGGGCTGCAGGGCAAGGGCTCCACTGGGGGGAGGGGTCAGATTGAGTGCACTCAGGCACATAACCGGGGGTGTTGGGGTGGTGGGGAAATGCCCTCAGGGCCAGGATGGGGAGAGAGTCGGTTACAGAATGACATAAGCGATTTTGGGCCAGAATGGGAGGATCGTTGATTGAATATGCGGTTCAATTTTGATCTTGCAAAAGCTGTCCTTGTCCCAGTCCAGGCAGGGGGAGGGCATGTCAGTCCAGCCTCAGTCATGCCAGGGTGTTGTGCGCAGCGTGTTGGTCTGGGAATTTTCTGGCATTATGCTGGGCCGTAGGTGGCACGCTCAGTCAGGGGAGGCATCAGCAGCTTTTAGATGGGGAAGGGACATTGTAGGGGCATCTGAGGGTGTTGGAAGGGGGAGGTATATGTTAGAATGTGCAGGTGTGCTCAAGATGGGGAGGGTGAGGACCACCAGGGCATAGGCACATCTACCTCATCATGTTCCAGGGGTATCAATGGGATATCCACCACAATCATGATGGGATCAAGGAATACAGGGGGAGGACTGAGAGATTGTTGGAGGAAGGGAAACCTGAACATTAAGCTCCTGCAGGACGATGGGAGGGATTTCCATACTCACACAGGGAGAGTCCAAGCTGGTCTGGTAGTGAGACCTCAACATCACCATCTTCCAGCCTGCAGTGATGGCCCAGTGCAAAACTAAAATGAGGAGAAGCTGTGCTGGTGAGGGCCCTGAGGGCCGATTGAGAGCAGGTGCACAGGGGGGCTGATTAAAGAGTAAATTGTTCATTCCAAAATAAGGAGATACACAGCTGAGACATGTTAGGAGCCGTTCACTGACAATGCAGGGAATCAGGAAGGTGAAGCTACGATGTGCTTCCATGTGAGAATATTCCTGCAAAGTGGCACTAATTGATCTCCTTGTATTAACCCCTTGTTCACAGCATGCAGATTCCCCAAAGCGGTAATGCACTCCAGAGCATTTGGGCAACTGGACAAGTTTCAGATGCGTGTTACAATCATGGCATCAGCGCCCCCTCAAATAATCGCAGTTCCAGACTAAACATTTTCCCTCACGTGCATTCCAAAGAGTGTGGTATTAAAGTGCAGTGAATGAGGATCCAAGTGCCTGGGCTGAAAGCAGCACACCCAAGCATCTGGCCAAAGCAATGACATTGCAGTCGGTCATGTTGAGGGGTGGTGGGGTGGGGGGTTGGTGGTGGCAGGGCGGGAGGAGCACCTTGAAATGAACCCTGCACCAGCCTGGACTTTTGGAGTGATTAGTTTCTGGCACTGGAATGAAGCCCTTGAACCCACATTCACTGACGCGTCATGACAGAAATAGGACCTTTGCAGGCTGATGCTGACTCATGTCTGTTTCTCATTGATGCTGCAGAGAGGAGACCATCAGGAAAATGGAGCCTGGATTTATTGCTGCCTGAATAATTGCATACAGGCAGGGGAGAAAGAGATTGCGACGGAGGCACCAGGCTCACCAAAGGGCCGGCAGGGCCCCCTCCGGATGCAGGGGATGAGACTCTCAGAGATGTTGTGCGTAGGCACCTCGCAAGACCAAGGATGTACAGAACTTGCATGTCTAATCTGCATTGAGTGAGAGACAGTGTCGCCAATGCCTGCATTTCCAGAGATCTGGCTGACTCAAATTTGCCACATTCTCCAGGAGGGTATCCATTGCCACTGGCTGTGGAAGTAGCCACCACACTGAACTTCTACACAAGTGGCTCCTTCCAGGGCTGTACTGGGGACCTCTGCGGGGTCTCTCAAGTGTCCACTCACAAACGCATACATGAGGTGATAGATGCTCTTTTTGTCAAGGCCCACAATGGCATCAACTTCAACAGAGATCAAGCAAGCCAGGACACTAGAGCACTGGGCTTTGCAGCGATTTCTGGATTCCCACAAGGTGCAGGGTGCCAATGACTGCACTCGTGTGGCTATAAAAGCTCCCTGGCAACAGACGCTCCAACACAAACAGGAAAGGCTTCCACTCGCTCAATGACCAGCTGGCCTGTGACCATCAGAAACTTATCATGCAGGTTTACGCCAGATACCCAGGAAACATCCTTGACTTATACATCTTAAGCAGATCACAGATTCCAGACATCTTCGAGGCACCATACAGGATCCAGGGTTGGCTCCTTGGTGACGAGGGATACCAGCAAAAGACGCGGCTGATGTGGCAGCCACAGAATCCTGCAGAGAGAAGGTACAACGAAGCTCATGCTGTGACCCAAGCATTGATGGAGCAGACCAGATGCCTGGACAGATCTGGCAGAGCACTCCAGTACAGTCTCCAGGGGGTCTCATGGATCATCGTGGCTTGCTGCGCACTTCCCAACCTGGCGCTGCAAAGGGGCAGGACTTGCCAGATGCCGACATAGGGGAGCTGCACGTCTCTCCGATGAGGAGCATATCGAAGGAGATGAGGGCGTTGAGTTCGAGGAAGCTGAGGCTGCAGGGCAAGAGGCCATAGCGCATGAGGCCCTCATAGCCACCAGATTCCATGAGGAAGATGACAAGTTGCAGTGAGTATCCTCGTGAACATGAGCCCTCCTTAATGGGCCATCATGAATACCAGCTTTGCTATTCCTCTCATTTCGCCCATGCCCTTCAATATGAGAGTGAATAGTTACACATTAGGCTCACATTGTCCTGATCCTTTGAAGGATGATGAACCCTTGGCAGCATGTGTCCTTGCTGAGATGAGATACTAACTGGAGGAGGGAGTCCGGAATCAGGCATCAGAAGATGCTGCCTCTTCAAGCATCTCTCCAGCAACCCAGTCACAATGGCAGCCTACAAGAGCCGGGAGCTATTCCACTATCCTCAGTGGTCTCGAAGCTGTACACCTTCAATCTGACAAAACTCTTCAAGGAGATCCATCTCCAGCAATGGGACAACGCATTCTGTGTAAACTCAATAGTGAAACTGAAAGGTGACTCTTGGGCCAAGGCAGCCAAGCACATTCCGCAGGTGTGCATCTAATCAGAGATGACCCAATCCCCTGTGTCACCTTCTTCACTATCACATTAGCATCTGGCACTCTCAGGGATGCTGACCCGCTTTTATCCTCATCTTACTCTGCATGTGGAGCACCTGAGGATGACGACATTCAACCACTTGCGTGCCAAACATTAAAATGCCTCCTCTTTAAGACGCACATTGTGCCCTCATGGCCAACTCTGGCCCTTGCAAACTCTAAAGTGCTCAGATTCCAAGAGGTCCTCAAGGTGACAAGTCATTACTAATAATGAACAGTCCTGTTTTAGTACATCCTTGCTCCTATCGCATTGCTCCTCTCAACATTGTCTAAAGCTACGATGTGCACTTCCAGAGCATGCTCAAAGGCTCTGTTGACTGCCAAAAATCACCATTTGCAATTCACATCACATGTCTTGGCAAGCGTTTGGGCGATAGAATGCTTAGCGCTGCATCCCAACGTTGTGACGAAAGCCTTGTGGCCGCAAAACAGGCAATTATAGGTTGATAAACGATTGAGGTTGTAGGTTTGAGCACCAGGGCAATAATGTGGCTGAGAGGAGCAGAGCTCCGGCATCTTAAGGCGCCAAGGTGCTCCCACTTATTGGTGAGTTTAGCAGATGTAGACTCGGAAAGTCAAACGTGGTTGGCAGGCAGGAGCACACATGATCTCTAAGTATGGGCTCATAACATGAAAACCCTGCCAGATGACAGAGAGCACACGGAGTTGCATGATATAAGACCCTTCTCCTTGCATAAACACATCTCTCCTTGTACACTGCACCTTCACCTTTCAAGAATGCAGGCAAGGTAGGAAAACGCTGATGGATGCCACCAATGGCTACAGCGATGGAGTGCAGCTCCTGCACCAGTGCAGGACCAATGTCATGGACCAAGGTCTCCATGGTGGCCGCCAACCTGCCAGTGTTGACCACAGTGTGTTGCCATGCCGGCGCTATCACCTTAGACTGAATGCAGATGGACTCCTCCATCTTCCGTTGCAATCTGAGGAATGCAACTGACACCGCTTCCTGATATTTCCTTGAGTGTCTTTGCAGCTCCAACAACTGATTTAGGACAGAATCTGGAGGCCTGTCATCTGACTCGGACTCAGAAGAATCCTGGCCTCCAACAGTCCTCCGAGTGCCGGCGGCCTCGGATGTCCCTGCCTCCTCCTGCTGTGGACCTGAATCTGTGTTGTGCTCACCAGATTGTGACCCCAGGCTTGCTCTAGATCTAGGTCCCACCAAGGTATGTGTCTGTGCTGGTGGAGGGTATGGGTGAACGCTGTGACAGGTCTTCACGATCCTCATCCAAGGTGTCGTTGGCGCTCGAGCCAAGGGCCTGGCTGGTCGAGGCCTTCAGGCGCTTGGCTGAGATTCCTATGAAAGAGAGATAATTAGTGCATGTCAGGCAACTCTAAAACTGGACAATGCACTCACAGTATGGTTGTCTGGGGGATGAGGTGGTGTAGTCTCCTCACGTGGGCGTTTGCCACCGACCTCATCGTCGCCGCAGGCACAGTCCATGTCTTCTCCAGCCAGCTCAATGGTTTGGTTTACAAACTGAGAGAGGACCTTGAGTCTGACACTCGACACCCAGTCTGGGACCTGTCCCTGCGATTGTGTGCAATCTTACCCTGCATAAAGACACATGGAGAGTGTGATAGCAAGTCGTATACCAGGGCAGATGATAAGGATGCCTGCATATGTGGATGGTGAGGGGAGCCATGGACAGTATGAGGATCCCCTCTCGAGAGGGGATAAGCCCAGATGGAGATGTGAGGGTGTATGTGAGTGTGAGTGGTGATGCCCCTTGAGATGGCAGTGAGATGCCAGTGAATGTGTGATGGGCTTGTGAGTCTGAGAGTTGAGAGTAATGAGATGGTTGACTTACCCTGGCAGTACGGATGAGATCATTCATCCTCTTTCTGCACTGGGTGCCTGACCTCTTTTGTGCAGCATTGACACTGGCCACCGCTGTCATCGTCTCCCAAGCTGGATTGGTGAACTTGCTGGAACTCCTGCAGCCAGAGCAGGGTAGAGGACATCACGGTGGGCCCCGACTGCGTCCAAAAGACATTCTACTGAGGTGTCATTGAATTTGGGGGCTGCTACCTTCTTGGCTTTCGGGGCCATGTCTCCAGTGGAACAGTCCTGGGCTGTAGACATTGAGAACGCTGTGCACAGCTGCACTTTAAATATGGCATCCAGAGTGAGGAAGTGGTGAGCTAACGGCATGGCGGGCAAATCAGAGGTTGCCCACCAGCATTCCAGTGTGTTTCCCATTCGTGCATATTTAATGAGGCAGAATCAGATGATACAGTGTGAACACTCACCATTGTGGCTAATGGGTAAAACAACGATTTTCACGCCCTCCATCACACTTAGTGCACTGAGGGGAAAATCTTGCCCTCTATGACACCCCCACAACTTATCTTTCCACATAGCTTGGTATCATCAGCAAAATTGTAAATATCTGAGGCCCCAGCACTGATCCTTGCAGTACTCCACTATTCACTGCCTGCCAACTTGATAAAGCCTCAGTTACATCCACACTCGGCGTTCTATCCGTTAACCAATCCCTATCCATGCTAATATATTATCCCCCCACTGCATGAGCCCTTATCTTGCCTATTAACCTTTTGTGTGGCATCTTATTGAATGCCTTTTGAAAATCCAGGTATATTCCATCTGCTGGTCCCCCTTTATCTACTCTACTAGTTACATCCTCAAAAAACTTGAATAAATTTGTCAAACAGGACTTCCCTCCTAATCAGACACTGCTTTTCTAAATGCATTGTTACAACTTCCTCATAATAGATTCCAGCATTTTCCCAACAACTGATGTTAAGCTAACTGGGCTGTAGTTCATTGTTCTCTCTCTCACACCTTTCTTGAAAAGCGTTGTAATATTTGCCAGCTTTTAATCTAATGGGACCATTCCCGAACCCAAGGAATTTTGGAAAATCGTAGCTGACGCATCCACTATCACTGCAGCCCTAGGGTTGTTTTTTGTTTATTCTTTCAGGGAACGTGGGTGTTGCTGGCTAGGCCAGCATGTATTGCCCAGCCCTAATTGCCCTTGAGAAGATGGTGGTGTGTGTTGCCTTTTTGAACCATGTGTTGTTGGAACACCCACAGTGCTGTTAGGGAGAGAGTGCCAGGATTTTGACTGAGTGGCAGTGAAGGAATGGTGATATAGTTCCAAGACAGGGTGGTGTGAGACTTTGGCTGGGGGGGGTGTAACTTGCAGGTGGTGGTGTTCCCATGCTTCTGCTGCTTTTGTTCTTTTAGGTGGTAGAGGTTGTGGGTTTGGAAGGTGCTAAGGAGCCTTGGTTAGTTCCTGCAGTGCATCTTGCAGATGATACACACTGCTGCCACCGCATCAGCGGCGGAGGGAGCGAATGTTGAAGGTGGTGGATGGGGTGCCAATCAACTGGGCTGCTTTGTCCTGGATGGTGTTGAGCTTCTTGTGTTGTTGGAGCTGCACTTATCCAGGCAAGTGGAGAGTATTCCATCACACTCCTGACTTGTGCCTTGTAGATAGTGGACAGGCTTTGAGGAGTCAGGAGGTGAGTTACTCTCTGCAGAATTCTTAGCTTCTGACCTGCTTTTGTAGCCAGATTATTTATACGGCTGGTCCAGTTCAGTTTTTTGTCAATGGTAACCCCCGGATGTTGATGGTGGGGGATTCAGTAATGATAATGCCATTGAATGTCAAGGGGAAATGGTTGATGAAACAGCTGAATGTTGTTGGGCTCCGGAAACTGGCTTGAGGAACTCTTGCGGCGATGTCCCGGGATGAGAGGATTGACCTCCAACAATGACCACTATCTTCTTACGTGCTAGGTATGACTCCAATCAGTGGAGAGCTTTCCCCTTGATTGCCATTGACTTTAGTTTTGCTAGGGCTCCTTGATGCCAAATGTCAAATGCTGCTTTGGTGCGAAGGGCAGTCACTCTCGCCTCACCTCTTGAGTTCAGTTCTTTTGTTCATGTTTGGACCAAGACTGTAGTGAGGCCAGGGGCTGAGTGGCCCTGGCGGAACCCAAACTGAGCGTCAGTAAGCGCCGCTTGATGGCACTGTTGATGACACATTCCATCACTTTACTGATGATCGAGAGTAGACTGATGGGGCAATAATTGACTGGGTTGAATTTGTCCAGCTTTTTTAAAACAGGACAGACCTGGGCAATTCATCTCCACATGGACTGCAGTGATTCAAGGTGGCAGCTCACCACCACCTTCTCAAGGGCAATTAGGGATGGGCAATAAATGCTGGCCGAGCCAGCGATGTCCACATCCCATAAACGAATTTTTAAAAATTCTCATTGTCAGATAGATGCCAGTATTATAGCTGTACTGGAACAACCTGGCTTGAGGTGTGGCTAGTTCTGAGGCGCAAGTCTTCGGTGCAATTGTCAGAATATTGTCAGGGCCCATAACCTTTGCTGCATCCAGTGCCTTCAGCCATCTCTTGACAACACTTGAGTGAATTGAATTGGCTGAAGACTGGCATGTGATGCTGGGGACCTCCGGAGGAGCCGAGATGGATCACCCACTTGGCATTTCTGGCTGAAGATTGTAGCAAATGCTTCAGCCTTATCTTTTGTAGCAATGTACTGGACGACTCCATCATTGAGGATGGGGATATTTGTGGAGCCTCCTCCTCCAGTGAGTTGTTTCATTGTCCACTACCATTCATGACTGGATGTGGCAGGACTGTAGAGCTTAG
The DNA here is from genome assembly GCF_964194155.1 of Cetorhinus maximus. Lineage (NCBI taxonomy): Eukaryota > Metazoa > Chordata > Chondrichthyes > Lamniformes > Cetorhinidae > Cetorhinus > Cetorhinus maximus. The sequence goes on along the minus strand of NC_135883.1, from coordinate 127,498,720 downwards.
ATCTGGTCTGTTGGTTGTGGAATCACTTAGCTCCATCACTTGATGCTTATGCTCTTTGACACGCAAGTAGTCCTGTGTTGTAGCTTCACCAGGTTGACACCTCATCTTAGTTATGCCTATGCTCCTGGCATACCCTTCTGCACTCTTCATTGAACCAGGGTTGATCCCCAGGTTTGGTGGTAATGGTAGAGTGGGGGATATGCTGAGGTTACAGATTGTGGCTGCATACAATTCTGCTGCTGCTAATGGCCCATTGTGCCTCATGGATGCCCAGTTTTGAGTTGCTAGATCTATTCGAAATTTATCCCATTTAGCATGGTGGCAGTGCCACACAACACAATGGAATGTTTCCTCAATGTGAAGGCAGGACTTCGTCTCCACAAGGATTGTGCAGTGGTCACTCCTACCAATACTATGATGGACAGAAGCATTTGCAACAGGTAAATTAGCGAGGATGCAGTCAGGTAGGTTTTTCCCTCTTGTTGGTTCCCTCAGCACCTGCCGAAGACCTAGTCTAGCAGCTATGTACTTCAGAACCCAGCTATCTTTCAGTAGTAGTGCTGACGAGCCACAACTGGTAATAGACATTGAAGTCCCCCACCCAAAGTACATTCTGCGCCCTTGCCACCCTCAGTGCTTCCTCCAAGTGGTGTTCAACATGAAGGAGTACTGATTCATCAGCTGAGCGGGGGGAGTGGTGGGGTGGGGCAGGGGGACAATAGACTATAATCAGGAGGTTTCCTTGCCAATGTTTAACCTGATGCCATGAGACTTCATGGGGTCCAGAGTTGATGTTCAGGACTCCCAGGGCAACTTCCTCCTGACTGTATACCACTGTGCTGCCACCTCTGCTGGGTCTGTCCTGTCGCTGGAAAAGGACATACCCAGGGATGGTGATGGTGGTATTTAGGACATTGTCTGCAAGGTATGATTCCATGGGTACATTTATGTCAAACTATTGCTTGACTAGTCTGTGGGATAGATTTCTCAATTTTGGCACAAACCTCAGATGTTAGTAAGGGGCACTTTGCATGATCAAAAGGGCTGTGTGTGCCATTATCGTTTCCAGTGCCTAGGTCAATGCTGGGTGGAACTGCTTGCTGGGCCATTTCAGAGGGCAGCTAAGAGTCAACCATATTGCTGTGGGTCTGCAGTCACATGTAGGCCAGATAAAGACAGCAGGTTCCTTTCCCTAAAGAACATGAGTGAACCAGATGGGTTTTTACAATAATCATTTGTGGTCATCATTAGACTAGCTTTTAATTCCAGATTTATGAATTAAATTTAAATTCCACCAGTTGCCATGGTGGAATTTGAACCAGTATCCCAACAGCACTAGCCTCGGCCTCTGGGTTACTAATCCAGCGACAATACCATTATGCCTCCTGAGCATTTCAGAGGACAGTTAAGAGTCAACCACACTGCTGTGGGTCTGGACTCACTTCTAGGCCAGATCAGGTAGGGAAGGCAAATTTCCTTCCCTAAAAGGAGCCAGATGTGTCTTTATGGCAATCAAGATCATTTCATGGTCATCATTACTGAGACTAGCTTTATATTCCGGATTTATTAATTGAATTTAAAATCCATCAGCTGCCATGGTGGGATTGGAACTCATGTACCCAGAATGTCAGCCAGGGCCTCTGGATTATCGTCCAATGACATTGCCGCTATGCCATCATTTCCCCATGGTATAGGCCGCCAGGTCCTGGGGGTTTGTCAGGTTTTAGTCCTTTAAGTTTCTCCAATATTTTTTCTCTGCTAATTTTAATTTCCTCACTCTTTTTAGCCCATAGGTTATCATCTATTTCTGTGTAACAGTAGTAACTGAGGTAACTTAGACAGCTATGTAATGAGATTTGACTCTTGATCAAAAGTGAAGGAAGAATGAAAATATCTTGTGTATGTTAAACTTTTCAGTGTTGAACTTGCCAGCAACTTCCAACCCAAAGATACAGTAATTCTGTACTTAGGGTATGTTAAATTGCCGGTATCTAATAAAGTCAACTAGAGCAATAAATCAGGCAAAAAATATTATGTAGTATATTCACAACTAAAATTTACTTTCAAGATCATATTATATAACTTGTAGCATTATACTGAAGTAAGCAGAGATTAACAAATGATTTTAAATTGTATAAAAATACAATGTGGCAATAAATAAGCATTTAAAACTACTTGACATATTCTTTGGAAATTGTGCAATATATGCAATAATTAACAAACAAGCAGTTTTGAAACTATCTACTGTTAAGAGCTAATCAAACAGTGCCTACAAGATAAAATGATTTTGCTGTTAAACAGACCATTTTGAACTGTTATTTTTCAACGGTTACAATAAAGAATAAAATTAATATTTAATCTACTAGATTGTCACATTTGCGAATAGTTATTTTAACAAAATACCACTTGTTAAAATAATAAAAAAATACTAGCAAGTTCTCTCAAGACAATTATGGCTTGCTATGCTGTTGGCCACATTGATGGCAAGTGCTACACAGCATGATTTAAAATTAATGGACAAGTTAAAATCCTTTTCACTTTTGTACATAAAACATTTACTCAAATGATGGCATATCACATGACAGATGCACGTTTAATTGCTCTAGAAAAGTTACTTCATCAAATGCATTGATCCAACCAAAAGGCAAGTCAAACACTTTAAGGAGGTCAATGCATTTACATTGCAATTTGCTCTGCTCTTGGCCTTTATTGTTTGTTTTGCCAGTCCAGTCCAAATAACAATGACTTTTTCTTTTGAATGCAACATTGACATTAAGCATTTTCCCCAATTTTTATTCACTTCATAAGGCATATTGGGGGGAGATTTTTCTGGAACACCCAAGCATGCCAGATATTAATAAATGGTCAGTTGAGACACAAGCCTGTTGAATAACCCACACTTATTTTCCTTCTAAATATATTAATGATGCAATCCTTTCCAATTGTACACAGAGCCAGAAAAATCCCCCCTATTGTATACTATATATACAAATGAATTAATTCAGATCTGTGAAATTGTCCAGTGAACTTCAGATATGCAACTGCAAAGAACACTGATTGGAGGTTAATTCCATTTTGAGAATGCACTGTCAAAACTATCCATGCGTGCCACATCTGAGACATACAAGCTATCTTGGGGCCGTCTGATTTGTTGATTATTCCTACACAGCAACTGAAAATATTAGATAAGACATTTTTTCTTCTTTGACCTGTTGAACTCAGTTTCCAGCCCCAGCAAAGAAGTGGGGGTGGGGACCTATTATATCATGAACCAGATTTCAAGAACCATGAATCGGGCCATTTCCCAATGCTGTGTTCCCGATTTCTAAAAGTTGGAAAATGTCCACAAGATTTTGGTCTCCAGGAGTCAAAGTCGCAGGTGAGTCAACAATGTCACCCCCAGAAGCAGATCCGAGGCTGCAACAGCAGCGTGCAGCTGTCGAGTCGGGCTGGTCAAAAGGCCCGCCTCAGTTCACTGGAACAAAGCCCCAGTCCTGTACATGGTTGTTAGATCCTAGCCCTCAACCCCCCAACCCAACCTCAGACACTGTCATATCCCCAATGCCTTCTCATATTCCCATAACCCCTCCATGCGCCCTCATATCCTCCATGCCCTCTTATATCCCCTTCAAATTCTCTTATGCATCCTCCATACCCACTCTTCCAGTATCCACTATGTACAGAACCAATGAGTCATATAATAACACTGGCAAGTCTTTGATATGCTCCTGAAACTGACAAAATAAGCAACAGGTTTTGAAAATCTCCTTTGATAAAAAGTGCTCTTCTTACAACCTCATAAAAATGTCAATCAAATATTGCCTACAGTGCTGAATGCATTAGTCAGTCTTGGAACTCAACAAGGCAATCTGGAAAAACATAATGTATGACTATCTGTTTAGCCTGCTTTTATTGAAACAGTTGCCAGATGGCCTCATTCGGGAAGCTTGGCTTAGCTCCAAGATTGAGTATTGCATTCAGTCCTGTAGGCAGTGTTTACGCAGCTGCGAAGGGGAGTGTTAGCTTTCTCTGACTGACATTTTTATGAGTTTGTAATAGGTTTTTCTTTCTTTGAAGCAGTTTTTCAATACCTATTTGCTTATTTGGACAAGATTAGGAGATATTAAGAGGACTTGTGCTGTTTTTTATGAATGACTGTTTGATTGACACTTTTATGAAGTTGAAAGAGGAACATCAAGGTGCTGATAAGACCAACACTACATGCACTCGGTGACAGGTAAAACAGGAGAATTAGAGGATTTAATTGGATCTCTGTCAAATCCAGCAGTCCTTTGGAAACCAACATTGAACAACAAATATAAAAAGGGGAGAGTAGTACACAAATGTCACTTTCCCAGACAGGAAGAAAAAAATAATGGAGAAGCAACTATTTTGAAAATAAATTAGGTGAGCAATTCAATAGCATGGGAGTAAAGACAATGAACAGTCAAAATGGAATAACACACCTTCAAGCAGTTAGGCATTTTATGAATCATTAATTTTGGAACTTGGAAATAACAAGAGACAAACATTTTGTATTGATAGAATGAATGTCTTATACTCCCACTTGCAACAAGCATAGCTAAATTAACCAGTGAAGTAGTTCATATTTTGGAAAGGTTTGTTTAAGTTATGTGAATTTGAAAATTTTGATAATATCTTTCATGAGAATGCTGCAGGTTGTAAATTCATTTGTATAACTTTTTTTTCACAATACTACCTCTTCTATTTCATCCTCTAGTGAATCAATTGCTTTTACTGCTGGCTTATTTGAGGTGTACTTGGAACAGTGATGATTGGAACTTATGATGCCAACACTAGAGCTGGAATCACCATGATCAGTTTTCTTTGTAGGTACGCTTGTTTGTTCCCAAGGAAAAGGGTTGTTATTCCTTTTAGATTTGTCTACAGCAGGAGATATTACAAAATTCTCTTCCTTGGAGGTAAAGCCAGTGGCAGCTCCAGAACCGAATAACTGATTCATCAAATTGGACTTTCTATCTTTAAATGGAAAGTCATAATGGCCATTCATTTGTTCATCTTTGCCACTGCCCTTCTGATCTATCAGTCCAGACCTCCCAGTTCCTTTTCCAAAAGATGGTGCATATGTACCAAAGCTCAGCTCATCACTAAAATCTGTGGTCCTGGTACTTCTGCGACCATAACTCTCTGTTGGTGTATTCTCCACTGATTTGAGAAAGTTGCTGGTTTTTTGCAATCTTTCTGGGGAATCTTGGCTTTTCGACATTTCTGTGGAAAATGGGTGCTCTGTATTTTGGTGCGGCGAGAACAAGGGACTTCCATTAGCCTCTTCGTCAATCTCTCGCATCTTTGCCAACAGAATATCTTTCTTGCGTCTCTCGTCTATTTTTTCCAAGTTTTGGTGCTCACCCTCTCTTGTATTGGTTTCTTTCTCTCTCCTTTCTTTCTCCTCTCTTTTTCTTTCCTGCTCTTCCCGTTCCCATTCTGCAAATGCAAAAGATAGTTTATGGTGATAATATCAATTCTATAATTCTGAAAAGAATAATGTGCAAGCATTTGACTTTTATACAAATCAAATTTGCCAAATTAAAGACAAGAAAAAAAACCAGGCTTGCATTTATACAACTCCTTTCATAATCTCAAGATGTCCCAAAGTGCTTTACTGTCAATGAAGTGTTTTTAAATTGTAGTCACTGCTGTAATGTAGGAAATGCAGCTGCCAATGTGTGTACATCAAGCTCTCACAAACAACAATGAAATAAATGACCAGATCATCTGCTTTTAGGTATCGTTTGAGGGAGAAATGTCTAAACGATACAGCTCAGTGGATCACAATTTGGCCTATTGGGCTTGTGCCAGGCCCTTATAAAGAGCTATCAAATTAGTTTCACTCTTCCGCACTTCCCTTAGAATCCGGAAGTGTTTTTCTCTTTCAAATTTATATCCAACTCCCGTTTGAACGTGACTATCCACCGCCTTTTCAAGAAGGTATTTCTGATCATAACCATTTGCTGCATAACAAAATTCTCATCTCCCCTCGTTTGTTTGCCAATCACCTTAAATCCGCATCTTCCTTTTAGTGACACTATGGTCAGTGAAAACAGTTTTTTAAAAAAATTTACTATATCAAAACCCTTCATAGTTTTGCTTCTGCTCTTAATCTTCTCTGTTCCAAGGAGAACAATCTCAGCTTCACTAGTCCCTCCACATTACTGAAGTCCCTCATCTTTTGTATCAATCTAGTAAATCTCTGCTTCTTTCCAAGATGTACTTCCATAGTCCTCCAGCTGAAGTCTAATCAATATTTTATAAAGGTTTACCATAGCTCTATTGTTTTTGTACTTAATGGCACTTATTTATAAAACCAAGAATCCTGTTCTCACTTTTAAACAGCCAAGCTACCAACGATTTCTGTATGTGAACCTTCAGGTATCTCTTCTCCTGCACCTCCTTTTAAAATTGTACCATTTAGTTTATATTGGCTCTCCTCATTTTTCCTTCCACCTCTTTGCTTTAAATTTAATTTTCTATATGTCTACTTATTTACAGTCTATGTCCTGAAGTTTGATATCAGTCGACTCTGATTCCTGTCCCCTTAATCCCATGGGTTTCAATTTTGCTAACAAGTCTATTTTGTGGCATTTTTTCAGGACACAGCACTGGGAGAACTTTCCTGCTCTTCTTTGAATATTACTCTGGCATCTTTTAAATTCCCTAAAAGGGCAAAGGGAGTCTCAGTTTAATGTCTCATCCTAAAGATGGCAACAGTGCAAAACTTCTTCAGTACTGCACTGAAGTGTCGGCCTAGATTATTACTCAAGTCCTTGGAATGGGGCTTGAACCCACAACTTTCAGATTCAGAGGTGAGAGTGCTAACTGAACCAAAGCTACATTTTATTTATACAGTTTATTGCTTCAAACCTTGTTTAAAAAAACTGCAGGTTGAATCTTACTAAAAGGTCAGTCAAAAATGACAGATAGATGTAATACAATACAGTAATAGTAGAGAACAAAAAGAAACTAAGGTTTTAATCAATTACTTCAATCTCAGCTGCACAGTAATCAACTTTCAACATTCTCACAATATGAGATGGAGCTCTTTGTACAGTGGAAAAGTTAAAGGCATAAACTTAGCGTCACAAGTGTTATGCATTAATAGAAATGCACCCAGAAGTTATGATACATCATTGGTCCATATACTGGGCAATGAATATTGTATGTGATACAGTGGTAGAACATGAGTTTATTTTCCCCCAAAGTATGAGCTTTTAAACTTTTCTGAGTCAATTTTAATAGAAGATTAGCTCTGCCAGTCCCATTGAAAAAGGGATGGGAGAGACAAGGAATTAATCCCATGTATTTTCCCATTACCAATTTTGTAATGGCACTGGCAGAGGCCTGGGACAGGTCACTGGTTCCCTCCCAGGAGAGAGGTCTAAAAGGAAGAAAACCATCTTAGGAATATTGGAGGAAAAGGCAAATCTGGAAACACAGCATCATGCACGAGGTGAAATTCTCACTGGAGAGAATGAGGGTACGGAGTTGCATGTTTTCATAAACACAATATCCCAAAAACTAGTGTGCTAATAATGTTTGGTTAATAATCCTCCCCTTTATTTAACTTAAGTAAGTTTAAGGTGATTAAGTAAATTCTACAGGCGAGGGCAGGTGCGGAATTAAATGAACATTCTTTTCTTTCATAAGACCATAAGGCGTAGGAGCAGAAGTAGGTCATTCAGCCCTTCAAGTCTGCTCCGCCATTCAATGAGATCATGGCTGATCTGATAATTCTCAACTCCACTTTCCTGCCTTCTCCCCATAATCCTTGATTCCTTTACTGATTAAAAATCTGTCTATCTCAGCCTTGAATATACTTAACGACCCAGCCACTAAAGCCCCCTGCGGTAAAGAATTCCACAGATTCACTACCTTCCGAGAGAAGAAATTCCTCCTCATCTGTCTTAAATGGGTGACCGCTTACTCCAAAATTATGCCATCTGGTCCTAGACTCTCCCACAAGGGGAAGCAACCTCTCAGCACCTACCCTGTCAAGCCCCATAAGAATCTTATATGTTTCAAGAAGGTCGCCTCTCTTCTAAACTCCAATGAGTACAGGCCCAACCTACTGAACCTCGCCTCATAAGAAAATCCCTCCATACTTGGGATCAACCTAGTGAACCTTCTCTGGACTGCCTCCAGTGCCAGCTTATCTTTCCTTAGATAAGGGGACCAAAATTGTTCTCAGTATTCTAGGTGTGGTCTAACTGGTGCCTTGTATAGCTTTAGCAAGATTTCCCTATTTTTATATTTCACTCCCTTTGAAATAAAGGCAGACATTCCATTTGCCTTCCCTATTGCCTGTTGAACTTGTATGTTTGCTTTTTGGGATTCATGCACAAGGACTCCCAAATCCCTCTGTGCTGCAGCCTTCTGCAGTCTTTCTCCATTTAAACAACATTCTATTCTTCCTGCATAATCTCACATTTTCCCACATTATATTCCATCTGCCAAGTTTTTGCCCACTCGAGCTATATCCCCCTGTAGACTCCTTGTGCCATCCTCACCATTCGCCTTCCCACCAATTTTTGCAAACTTAGCGATAGTACATTCACTTGCCTCATCTAAGTCATTAATATATATTGTAAATAACTGAGGCCCCAGTACTGATCTCTGTGGCACTCCACTAGTTACAGGTTGCCATCCTGGAAATGTCCCCCTTATCCCAACTGTCTTCTATTAGTTAGCCAATCCTCTATCCATGCTAATACACTACCCACAACACCATGGGCTCTTATCTTATTATGTAGCCTTATGTGCGCTACCTTATCGAATGCATTTTGGAAATCCAAATATATTACATCAACTCGTTCTCCTTTATCTATCCTGCTTGTTACCTCCCCAAAGAATTCTAATAAGTTTGTTAGGCATGATTTCCCCTTCATGAAGCCATGCTGACCCTGCTTGATTAGATTATGTATTTCTAAATGTTCTGCAATTACATCCTTTATAATACACTCCAACATTTTTCACAGATGTTAGGCTAACTGGCCTATAGTTACCTGTATTTTGTCTCCTTCCCTTTTTGAATAAGGGTGTTACATTTGCTGTTCTCCGATCCTCTGGGACCTTTCCAGAATCTCAAGGTTCTTGGAAGATTAGTACCAGTGCATCCACTAACTCTGTAGCTACTTCCTTTAATATCCTAGGTTCAGGGGACCAGGAGATATATCGGCCTTAAGCCCCATTAATTTCCCTGGTACTTTTTCTCTAGTGATAGTTATTGTATTTATTTCCTCCTTCCACCACCCCCCTCCCCCCCCGGCTTTTGTCCCTTGATTATTTAGTATTTCTGGAATGCTATTTGTGTTTTCTACCATGAAGACTGTTGCAAAGTATTTATTCAACTCCTCTGCCATTTCCTGGTTCCCCATTATTATTTCCCCAGCCCCATTCTCTAAGAGGCCTATGTTCACTTTGGCCTCTCTCTTCCTTTTTATATATTTAAACAAGCTCTTATTCTCCATTTTTAGATTACTTGCTAGTTTACCCTCAAAGTTTATTTTCTCCCTCTATTATTTTTTGGTCATCTTTTGTTGGTTTTTTAAAACTTTCCCAATCCTCTGGCTTACCATTAATCTTTGCAACATTGTATGTTTTTCCTTTCAATTTGATACTATCCTTAACTTCCTTGGTTAACCATGGTTGGTTTATCCCTTTCCTTGAATCCTTCTTCCTCACTGGGATATATCTTTGTTTAGAGTCATGAACTATTTTCTTAAACATCTGCCATTATTCATCAACTGTCTTTTCTGCTAAGCACAGTTGTTTCCGACCCAAGGTTCTCACTCTCAAATGGAATGCTAAATTCTACCATATAATAGTCATTGTTTCCTAGGGAATCCTTTACTCTGAGATCATTTATTAAGCCTGCCTCATTACACATTACCAGATCCAAAATAGCCTGATCCCTGGTTGATTCACAACATATTGTTCTGAGAAAGTGTCCTGAATACCCTCTATGAATTCTTGCTCGTGTCTCCCTCTGCCAATTTGATTTTCCCAATCTACATGATTATGTACTGCCTTGTTTACATGCCCTCATTATCTCCTGATTTATTCTCTGTCCTACAGTATAGCTACTGTCAGGGCGCCTATAGACTATTTCCACCAATGTCTTCTTGTTATTTCCTATTTCTACCCATATGGATTCTACATCTTCTGATCCAAGATCCTTTCTTGCTATTGTACTTATTCCAACTCATACTAACAAAGCTACCCCACCACCCTTTCTTTCTTGTCTGTCCTTTCGAAAGTCACATACCCCTGAAAATTTAGTTCCTAGCTTTGATCTCCTTGTAATCACGTCTCCATAATGACTATAAGATCATACTCATTAACCTTTATTTGTGCTGTTAATTGATTTATTTTGTTCCGAATACTACGTGCATTTAAGTAAAGGACCATTAATTTTGTCTTTTTACCCTTTCACGGGATATTGGTGTCGCTGGGTAGGCCAGCATTTATTGCCCGTCCCTAATTTCCCTTGAGAAGCTGCTATCACAGATGTACAGCTCCACTGCTTGTTTTGCAAAAACAGTATCTATATATTTGGCTCGTCAGTCAAATGCATTAAACAGTGGGAAGTTCCTGTACTTGCACTGTAGATGGGAAGTAAACTTGCCTCAGAAAGTTGTCAAATAAAATCAATATCAATACCCTTTTAGTCACACGATTAAATGTTAATCACTTCAAATCAACCCCTCTGGAACTGAAATTGTACTATGAAAAGTGTGGAGTCTCATTCCTTCAGGTTTTGATTGCTGATGGGGATTAAATTTTTTAAAAACTTTTTCTTCATCTTTTTGCTCTCTCTTAATCTAATCTTTCCTTTCGCTATCTGTGTCTGTTTTACCATTGAATTCACTATTCTAACTCACACTTCTTCGATTCAAGACTTAGCGCTGTTCATTTCACAATACTTCAGTCTGGCTGGTTGCTTGCCCAGTTCACTCAGAACATCTTGTGGAGGTTGCCACATGATTTTCATCCTTCGCTAACAGCAACTGCCATGTAAAATATCATGAAGATATAAACAGGCAGCAGCAAATTGAAGTAACAGTGGGCCTGGGTAACCAGTCAAGTTACTGCCTGTATAAATCTTGTGCCAAAGTGGCAATTGTTCAAATTACATCAGTTTTACAGTATTTTAACTGGAAATAGTTATCTATAATTAGTTGCAACGAACATGAAACAACCTATTGTTTGTATTTTGAAATTCAAGAACATGATTTTGACAACATTTGGACTACTTGCTAGGAATTTGTTACTCTGATTAAGGTCTGCAATGTCCATTTACGGTCTCAATTTATCCATTTGATTTGAGCTTTCATAAGAAAAAGTCACAAAATAGAATCAGTTAATTCTTAACAGTGGAACTTTAACTTATTTCTGGCTGACTGGGGGTGGAGGGGGCAGGGAAAATTAGGAGGAATGCCAGCTTCTCAGTCTAGAATATAATGATATATTTGGTTAAGTCACAAAACTTTATTGCGGGTGGGAATGAAAGCTTTAGAATTTTTATTTTTGGAAAGGTTAAATTTGAAGCCTGATAACCAAGTAGACTTAATTCACTACGTGGGAGGATTAAGCAGAGAGAATTTTAATGGGATATATGATGCACAGAAACATGAAATTTCCTTCTGGGCCTACTCAGTTTTAAAAATATTTTTGAGACAAAAGATCTATTTGTAGAACAATGAAAGAAATCGGAACAGAATTAATGTTTTGATCTGCTTCGTTTGCTAGGGCGAGTGGAGCTAGACTGAAAAAACATGGACCATCTTTCATTGTGTGAGAGCAGATGACAGAAAATATATGTGAATGTGGAGAGGATGTTTCCTCTTGTGGGAGAAGCCAGAACTAGGGGTCACTGTTTAAAAATAAGGGGTTGCCCATTTAAAACGGAGATGAGGTAAAATCTTTTCTCTCAGAGGGTCGTGAGTCTTTGGAACTTTCTTCCTGAAAAGGTGGTGGAAGCAGTCTTGGAATATTTGGAGGTAGATAGATTCTTGATAGGCAAGGGGATGATAGGTTATCGGAGGTAGGCGGGATGCAGATTTGAGGTTACTATCACATCAGCCATGATCTTATTAAATGGCGGAGCAGTCTCAAGGGGCCGAATGGCCTACTCCAGCTCCTTGTTTGTATGTCTTCGTATGTCAATATAGGTTGGCAAATTTCCAGGTTATGTTTCAACACTATTCAACTTTTCTTTTGTAAGGAAACTAGAACCTCTCCTGCTTCCAATGCATGAGCTCTGGAAATGTATCTTGAGAGATAAATATGACTATTATAGAAAGCAGCTGTCAGGTTTCAGGTTTAAAGGATTCAGAATTCAGGTTTACAGCAAGATTTTTATGTTTAAAAATAGCATAGTATTTCACATCAATTATTAACATTTAGCATGATTGAATGGTGAGACCTGACACTACTTCCTGGTCAGTCTTATTATTGTGAGGAGCTGATTGGCAGACACCAGAATGTGATAGATAAGTCATTATGGGTAAGTCACTTTTACATCTCTAAGGAGTGAGCAAGTGGCCTGCTCATCTTACCATGAAACATAATTTGGTTCCTAAACTGCTCCCCATGACTAAGAAAATCCGTGAGATATGGTGAAGACATAAACAAAGCTGAAGATTTGACTTGAATAGATATTACCATTATTTTTATCCTAAGAATCCATTAACTTATTCTTCTCAGAACTATCAAAGCCTGAACTGATCAGCAAGATAATGGAAACTGGAAGTTTAAACTTCCAATAGGCAATTACCCTGCACTGGGAACCGTCTGAAACACTGATTTAAATTGGAGACTTCGGATGGTTTGACTCTCTTGGCAGAATAGTTACCCAGGAAACATGAGAAGAATTAAAACCACTTCTAATTTCTGGGTTACTATACTAGTGATCCACCCCTGCTGCGATCCCCCACTAGACCCCTGACCACCCTCCCTCCCCACTGCCTCCCCCCAACTACCTCTCACCACCACTGAACTGACCACGCCCTAACACTGACTACCCTCACGGCCGACACCCCCCCATCAACGGTCCACCCAAACCCCCCGCAACCCATCCTATCCCCACCCGACCCATCCTACCCTACCTCACCACCACCCACCCCCACCCCAGGCCCATCAACCACTTACCTTGCCCTGGCTTCTGAAATGGCTGGGACCTTTACACTTACTGGTTACGCCAGATGCTGCCGTAAAAAAGGCATGGCGTCACTTCCCCTGACACTGCTATACTGGAAAAAAGAATCCCAGGAGTCAGTATGCAGCACATTTCTTGGCAGGCCCGAGTCAGAAGGTTGGGTAAGAAACTTTCAGCCCCCGACTGAGGTAAGTGAAAAGGAATGAAGTGGCAGCCCGACTGTGATTGCCACTCTTTGGAATTCTGGCCCAACTCGAAGGCCTGAATGGCCTACTCCAGCTCCTAAGTCCTTAACATAATTTATTAATAGTAAGCGACACAGATATCGTACAGCTAATGAAAATAACATGTGAAAACGGCTTAAATGAATGGACTGAGAATCATTATAATTGAGGAAAAATTAAACAACTTAAGATTATAAGTTACATTGAAACCTTTTTAAGAACATATTTTGGAGTGTGCAAAATAAATAAAAGTATTAAACATAAACTAAAACAATTACATTATTAAGATGAAATAAAGAGAAAGCCGATAAAGAGAGAAAGGTGAAGAAAAATGCTAACAATAGGGCTGTAACATCTGAGCTCCCCAGCATCTTGGTGGGGGGTACCCCAAAGATGTGCTGGGGAATCCCTTTCAGAAGCAGAAGTTCCCAGGTAAGGTTTGCATGGCAATTGCCTAGAAGTGCAAACTTCCCCTGGGCAATCGACCTTCACTGGAGACCATCTGAAAACACGATTTAAATCACAAATTTCAGATGGTTCCGACTAGGTTACACCAATAGTTACGCAGAAAAAGTTTGAATAATTAAAACTACTTTTAAATTCTGGGTAACTATTGCACAGACCCGAACTGACCCTCCAAGGGGACTCTCACAACCACCCGACTACACCTCCTCAAAGGGGTCTCTCCCACCCCAACCTTCCACCCCACCAACCAAGGATCCTCCACAACCCTCCAAGGGTCTGCCCCAACCCAACCCAACAACCCCCCCCACCTCAAGGGATTTCCCGACCCATACGGGGCTCCTCCCCCACCTCCCCGACACCCTACCCATCCCTCAGCCCGATCCACCCCAACCCCACACCCCTGGCCCAGCCACCCCCCTTCCCCTCCCAACACCCCACCAACACAGGCCTGACACCCTGCAACTTCTGACCGCTCGACCTCCCATCACCCCCAAATCCTATCTACTTACCTTAGACGCCTTCACCCTGGCTTGTCAAGGACCTTTAAATTTACCTGGTTTATGGCAGCTTGTGCCGTAAAAAACGGGCCCTGGCTTCCTTCATTTTGGCTCTGCTGGACCTTGACGCAGGGCCCCAGGTGCTGCACTGCTTGGATTTTACCCGGCCTGAGTCAGAAGGTCGGGCAAGAGAGCATTGAAAATAAATTAAGGTAAGAAATTGGGCATGGAGTGGTAATTTGACACTGACTGCCACCTCCAAGGATGTTCAGACCCATAATGAGAGAAAGACTTAGAAATTAGCACTGCTGCAGATGCTGAATGCAACAACAAGAAATTCAAGGGTCAGAGAAAAATTTAAAATGTTCTAAGAGTGCAAACTTGAACCAGATTATGAATTAGAAGCTAGAAGTAATCACCAGGTCAGGTTGCATCAGTGGCGAAATAATGGAGTTAATGTTTCAGATTAGTGACGTTTTTTATTTCAGATTTCCAGCATTTGAGGTACTTTACTGTTTGTATTAAGTAATTAATTCCTGATCACTGGTAGGTTAAGGTTTAGGATTCTTTTGTCTTTTTTGGCTCAACATCTGAGTATCTGCAGGAGACTCTGGATCATAGAACAATTTGATTTTTATCAAGGGGCAAAGATTATAAGAAATAAGGTTGTGAGCTTGGCTCAGTTGGTGCCAGCCTGGCTTAGTTAATAGCACTTCTGTCACTGAGTCAACAGGTTGTGTTTAACTTCAGGCTTAAGCAGGTAATCTAGGCTAAGACTTCAGTAGAGTGCAACATTGTCAGAGATGCCATCTTTTAAATGAGACATTAAACCAAGTCCTCGTCTGCATGTTTAAGTGGATAAAATAATCCCATGATAAAAATTGAGAGCAAGGGGTTTTTCTGCGATCTGGTCAACATTCTTCCCTCAAAGACCACCAAATTTTTTATCTGGTAATTTGCTGTTTATTGGATCTTGCTGTAATACAAATTAGCTTCTGTGTTTGCCTATGTAACATTACTTACTTTAATTCAAAAGTTAGCTGTAAATTGCATTGAACATCTTTAAGCTATGAAAAACACTACGAAAATGCAGAGATAAAAACAAAAAACTACTGCGGATGCTGGAAATCCAAAACAAAAACAGAATTACCTGGAAAAACTCAGCAGGTCTGGCAGCATCGGTGGAGAAGAAATGAGTCGACGTTTCGGGTCCACACGACCCTTCAACAGAACTGAAGTATAGTTAGGAGAGGGGTGAAATATAAGCTGGTTTAAGGTGGGGGGCGGGGGGAGAGAAGTTGAGGGTGGGGTGGTTGTAGGGACAAGCAAGCAGTGATAGGAGCAGATAATCAAAAGATGTCACAGACAAAAGGATCAAAGAGGTGTTGAAGGTGGTGATATTATCTAAGAAAAGTGCCAATTAAGAATGGATGGCAGGACACTCAAGGTACAGCTCTAGTGGGGGTGGGGTGGAAAGATTGACAAGGTATTAGTTGTAGATTTAAAAATAATGGAAACAGGTGGGAAAAGAAAAATCTATATAAATTATTGAAAACAAAAAAAAAAGGGGAGGGGGAGGAAACGGGGTGGGGATGGGGGGAGGGGGAGTTTAAGATCTAAAGTTGTTGAATTCAATATTCAGCCCAGAAGACTGTAAAGTGCCTAGTCGGAAGATGAGGTGCTGTTCCTCCAGTTTGCGTTGGGCTTCACTGGAACAATGCAGCAAGCCAAGGACAGACATGTGGGCAAGAGAGCAGGGTGGAGTGTTGAAATGGCAAGCGACAGGGAGGTTTGGGTCTTTCTTGCGGACAGACCGCAGGTGTTCTGCAAAGCGGTCGCCCAGTTTGCGTTTGGTCTCTCCAATGTAGAGGAGACCGCATTGGGAGCAACGAATGCAGTAGACTAAGTTAGGGGAAATGCAAGTGAAATGCTGCTTCACTTGAAAGGAGTGTTTGGGCCCTTGGACGGTGAGGAGAGAGGAAGTGAAGGGGCAGGTGTTGCATCTTCTGCGTGGGCATGGGGAGGTGCCATAGGTAGGGGTTGAGGAGTAGGGCGTGATGGAGGAGTGGACCAGGGTGTCCCAGAGGGAACGATCCCTACGGAATGCCGCCAAGGGGGGCGAAGGGAAGATGTGTTTGGTGGTGGCATCATGCTGGAGTTGGTGGAAATGGCGGAGGATGATCCTTTGAATGCGGAGGCTGGTGGGGTGATAAGTGATGACAAGGGGACCCTATCATGTTTCTGGGAGGGAGGAGAAGGCATGAGGGTGGATGCGCGGGAGATGGGCCGGACACGGTTGAGGGCCCTGTCAACGATCGTGGGTGGAAAACCTCGGTTAAGAAAGAAGGAGGACATGTCAGAGGAACTGTTTTTGAAGGTAGCGTCATCAGAACAGATGCGACGGAGGCGAAGGAACTGAGAGAATGGGATGGAGTCCTTACAGGAAGCGGGGTGTGAGGAGCTATAGTCTGCCCACCTTAAACCAGCTTATATTTCACCGCTCTCCTAACTATACTTCAGTTCTGTTGAAGGGTCGCGTGGACCCGAAACGTCGACTCTTTTCTTCTCCACCGATGCTGCCAGACCTGCTGAGTTTTTCCAGGTAATTCTGTTTTTGTACTACGAAAATGCAACTTCTTTTTCTAGAAATGGAAAAATATAGCTACCTCTATGGTTCCAGAGCTCAGGTAACAAGACCTACACATACCATGCAATGAGAACACATCATGCCATTCTGCTCAAAACAAGATGCATTAAAAAAAAAAATCCTCATAACGCGATTGGTGAATCAACCTACTGCAACCTTCAATGTATGGCAGCAGTGTTTATTTTTTAAGTTTAGTTCTAATATTCCTTTGCTGCCAACAATCATTACACTTGTGTTCACTGAAATCTACAAAAGTACACTTCAACATGTTGACAGTAATTTATGCTCTTCTTTCACCATTAAGAATAGCGACACCAACTCAATAATCTTAGCAAAAAGAATGATAATTTAGGCATTGTAGCAGAATTATTTTTATCAACAGAACAATAAAGACAATAGAAATCAGAATCAGAAAATAAAGGCAACTTATGTAAAATAAGCAATTGAGGAATATGGCAAATAATTCTGAGAATCCAATGCATAGTGAGTTTGAGCAACACAAAAACAGGCCATTTGACTCAATTGGTCTTTGCAGGTGCTGATCATGGCGTGAGCCTTCTCCTACCCCTCTTCATCTAACTCGATCAGCATATTTTCTTCTCCCTCATCTTTATCTGGTTTTCCCTTCAATGCGTCCATGCTATTCACTTCAACTATTTCTTGTTGTAACAACTTTCACAGTACAGCCAATTTTTGGCTAAATAAGTTTCTCCTAAATTTTCTGAACCTATCTTATATTTCTGGCTCATAATGCTGGCCTTACCCACAAGTGGAAATATCCCTTCATCTACTCTATTAAACCCTTTCATAATCTTCAAGGACTCTTATCAGGTGACCCTTCAGCTTTACCATTGCTAGAAGAGGAAGGAGCCCTAGCCTGTTCATTTTTTTCCAATTGGTAGAACCTCTCAGTTTGTACACAATTAGGGAGATACGTTTAGTCACTTCTAGCATCTGTTTAAATGTGCTCACGCTTCCTTTTCATTAGTCCCCCACAAGAGGTTGGTTAGCAAAATTAAAGCACATAGGATAGGAGGTAATATACAGGCACGGATTAAGGATTGATTAACAAGCAGAAAACAGAGAGTAGGAGTAAACGGGTCATTCTAGCATTGGCAGTCTGTGACTAGTGAGATACTGTAAGGATCAGTACTTGGGCCCCAGCTGTTCACAATATATATATCAATGATTTGGATGTGGGAAGCAAATATAATATTTCCAAGTTCACAGGTGATACAAGGCTAGGTGGGTATGTGAGGAAGATGCAAAGTGACTTTAAGGGGATTTGGACAGACTTAGTTAGTGGGCAAGAACATGGCAGATGTAATATAATGCGGAAAAATATGAGGTTATCCACTTTGGTAGGAGGAACAGATGTGCAGGGTATTTCTTAATTGATGAGAGATTAAAAAGTGTAGATGTAGAAACTTCAGCAGCAGAATTGTATTCAACCTCAATCTGTAACCTCATGGTCTGCCATATGTCCCACTCTACCATTATCACCAAGCCAGAGGATCAACCCTGGCTCAATGAAGAATGCAGGAGGGCATGCCAGGAGCAGGACCAGGCATACCTAAAACAACTGAAGGAGGCTCCACAAATATCCCCATCCTCAATGATCGGGGAGCCCAGCACATCTTTTGCATTGATAAGGCTGAAGCACTTGCAACAATCTTCAGTCAGAAGTGCCAGGTGGATGATCTATCTCGGCCTCCTTGGAGGTCTCCAGAATCATAGATGCCAGTCTTCAGCCAATTCGATTCACTCCATGTGATATCAAGAAACGGGTGAAGGCATTGGATACTGCAAAAGCTATGGGCCCTGACAATATTCCGGCAATAGTACTGAAGGGTAGTGCTCCAAAACTTGCCACGCCCTTAGCCAATCTGTTCCAGTACAGCTGCAGCACTGGCATCTAGCTGGCAATGTGGAAAACTGCCACATATATCCTGTATACAAAAAGCAGGACAAATACAATCCGACCAATTACTGCCCCATCAATCTACTCTCGATCATCAGTAAAGTGATGGAAGTAGTCATCAACAGTGCTATCAAGCGGCACATGCCTAGCAATAACCTGCTTACTTACGTTCAATTTGGGTTCCGCCAGAACCACTCAGCTCCTGACCTCATTATAGCCTTGATTCAAACATGGACAAAAGAGCTGAACTCCAGAGGTGAGGTGAGAATGACTTCTCAAATCTGCATTTTGTAGATTTTCTCACTGCCATGAATTGTACATCACAAATCGCCAAAAAGGCATTTACAGTAGGTAATATTCCAGCACAGCTACAGTGCTGGCATCTACCCGGCAATGTGGAAAACCGTCCAGATATGTCCTGTCCACAAAGAGCAGGACAAATCCAGCCCAGCCAATTACCACCCAATCCGTCTACTCTTGGTCATCAGCAAAGTGATGGATGGGGGCATCAACAGTGCTATCAAACAGCACTTACTCAGCAATAATCTGCTCACTGGCACTTGGTTTGTGTTCTGCCAGGGCTACACAGCACCTCTCCTCATTACAGCCCTTAATTCAAAGATGGACGAAAGAGCTGAACTCAAGAGTTGGTGAGGGTGTCTTGCCCTTGACATCAAGGCAGCATTTGACAGAGTGTGGCACCAAGGAGCCCTAGCAAAACTGGAGTCAATGGGAATCAGGGGGAAAACTCTCCACTGGTTAGAGTCACACCTAGCACAAAGGAAGATGGTTGTGGTTTTTGAAAGTCAATCATCTCAGTCCCAGGACATCACTGCAGGAGTTCCTCAGGGGAGTGTCCTAGGCCCAATCATCTTCACCTGCTTCGTCAATGAAAATTATAAGGTCAGAAGTGGGGATGTTCGCCGATGATTGCACAATGTTCAGTACCATTCATGACTCTTCAGATACTGAAGCAGTCCATGCACATATGCAGCGAGACCTGAACAAAATTCAGGCTTGGGCTGATAAGTGACAAGTAACATTCAAGTCACACAAGTGCCAGGCAATGACCATCTCCAACAATAGAGAATCCAGCCATCTCCCCTTGACATTCATTGGCATTACCATCGCTCAATCCCCCCCATCAACATTTGGGGGTTACCATTGATTGCCTCCACCTTGTTCACCATTTACCTGACCATCATCATCCACCTCATCTGAGATGAGCTACCACCTGGTGTCAGCTTTCAATATTGTCTGGATGGGAAGCTCTTCGACTTTGGTTGTTTCCGGGCAAAAACAAAACTCACCACCTTGGACAACCACGACCTTCAATTTGCGGATGACTGCCGTGTGATGGCTCACTCTGTACAGGACATGTAAAGGACGCTTGACCTCTTCAGTACCTCATTTAAGCGACTTGGCCTGTCCTTAAACATTGCCAAGACAAAGGTCCTTCACCAACCTTCCTTGGGCCAGATGAGCATCCCCTGCACCATCCACATAGATGGGGTGGCTCTGGAGTATGTGCAGTGCTTCCCTTATCTTGGCAGCCACCTCTTCTAAGGGACTGCCATTAATGAGGAAGTCCAACATGAAGTCAACTGTGCCAGCGCTGCCTTGTTCAAGCTGCATCAATGTGTCTTTGACAACAGGGACCGTTGAAAGTCAACAAAGGTGCTGGCTTATAAGACCATTATGTTGACCACCCTCCTCTACTGCAGCAAAACATCGACTGTCAACCGATGTCACATTAAGATCCTTGAGAGTTTCCATCAGCAGTGCTTGTGTCGAATCCTGGGGATCAGATGGGAGGACTGATAAACTAACTGCAGACTAAAAGACTGCTCGTCCTTTGCAAGCGAGCGTCCTCCTGAAGCTGCGTCTAACAGCACTGAAGCCCTGGTCCTGTGGAACCAACTCCGATGGATGGGCCATTGTGTCTGGATGCCCAAAAACCACCTCCCTCGGCAGATTCTCTTCTCACAGCTCTCCGTTGGCTAACACTCAAAGGACGGCCAAAGGAAAAGGTATAAGCATATGCTCAAGGTCGCCCTAAAGCACAGAGGCATTAACATCACTGACTGGGTGGAGAATGCTGCCGATCACTTGGCATGGCACCGGTGCAAGCTGCTTCGAGGCCCAGCGACTTGACAGCGAGGCGGAACAGCGGTGGCAGAGGAAAGAGAAGGAAGCCAACCTGGGGCTGCTATTTCCACTCCTTCGCGCAACAAAGTGCCCCCACTGCAGAAGAACATGTGGATCCAGAATTGGGCTCCTCAGTCATCTGAAGTCTCAACAAGTCTGATGGCTGTCATCCTCGATTCTGAGGGACCACCGCTGCCGACCATTGATCATAAACTGAACTGGACTAGCTATATAAATAATCTGGCTACAACAGCAGGTATGGGGCTGAGAATTTTGAAGAGAGTAACTCACTTTCTGACTCCTCAAAGCCTGTCTGCCATCTACAGAGCACAAGTCAGAAGTGTGACAGAATACTCTCCACTTGCCTGGATGAGTGCAGCTCCAACAACAGTCAAGAAGCTCGACACCATCCAGGACAAAGCAGCCCGCTTGATTGGCACCTCAGCCACTACTTTCAACATCCATTCCTTCCACCACTGGCACAGTGGCAGCAGTGTGTACCATCTACAAGATGCACTGCAGCAACTCACCAAGGCTTCCAAACCCACGACCTCTACCACCTAGACAGACAGGGGCAGCAGAGGCATGGGGACACCACCACCTGAAGTTCCCCTCCAAGCTACACCATCCTGACTTGGAACTACATTGACCCAGCATCAAAGGAGGAATGGCAAATTCCTGGAACTCCCTCCACAACACTACTGTGTGTACCTACGCCACACAGACTGCAGCGGTTCAAGATGGCGGCTCACCGCCACCTCCTCGAGGCTAATTAAGGATGGGCAATTAAAATGCTGGCCTGGCCAGTGACACCCATGTCCTGTGAAAGAAAAAACATGTCTTGATTTATGAAGCAATATTTACATATATTCAAACTAACTATTCTTTTCAGGATATGCAAACAGAAACTAATTTTGTGTACATTTTCTGTCTGTTCAACCCTTGATGAAGGTAATGATGCTCACAGTCCCAAAAAACAATTGTCAAAAATATTACATCCCAATAGCCAGAATAAAAATGGTTTAGACTATACCTAAATGTATAAGTACTTAGGCCGGCATGTTATGCTCCCATTTGTAGTGGGCGGGAGTGGTAAATCTCGTGACTTCGCAAAAATCAGTTTTACTTCATCGTAAAACCAGTTTACGATTGTCTGCTCCGGCCATCAATGGTGGGTTGCATTTCCCACTGAATGTTGGGAACCTCATTTCCATAGGTTTGCACATAATTATAACCCCTGCTCACTTGAATCGTCCCCCCACCCTGAATCATGAGGCATGTTGGTGAGCATAAGCTTGTTATGGACAAAGAAATAGGCAAATTGCAAAAAAATGTTTTGGATTGGGGGAGAGAGGATTTTAGTAAAATAAGGCAGGATCTGGCCAAGGTAGACTGGGAGCAGCTACTTGTGGGTGAATCTACAGAATAGCAGTGGGGGGCATTCAAAAAAGAAATGGTGATGGTATAGGCTCAACATGTTCCCTCTGGTGATAGGAAGGAGTAACAAGCCCAGAGAACCATGGATGACCAGACATATTCAGGATACGATGAGAAGGAAAAGAGAGGCTTTTAGCAGGTGCAAGGGGAGCAAATTGGCAGAGGCATTAGTGGAGTGCAGAAAGTGCAGGGTGGAGCTTAAGAAAGCAATTAGGAGACAAAAGAGGGGATATGAGAAAGCTCTGGCTGGTAAAAGTAGGGAAAATCCCAAGATATTCTATAAGTATATCAATGGGAAGAGGATAACCAGGGAAAGAGTAGGGCCCATTAGGGACCAAGGGGGCAATCTGGGTGGAGCCAGAGGACATTGCTAGAGTGTTGAATGAATACTTCACATCCGTCTTCACCAAAGAGAATGAGGATGAAAGTATGGAACTCGGGGAGAGAGACTGTGAGGTTCTTGAGCAAATTGATATAGGGAGTGACAAGGTATTGGATGTGTTGGCAGGCTTAAAAGTGGACAAATCTCCAGGTCCAGATGATTTGCGTCCCAGGCTGCTGAGGGAGGCAAGGGAAGAGATCGCAGGGGTTCTGACCCAAATTTTTAATTCCTCTCTGGCCAAGGGGGAGGTGCCAGAGGACTGTAGAACAGGTAATGTGGTTTCCCTATTTAAGAAGGGTTGTAGAGATAAGCCAGGGAACTACAGACCAGTGAGTCTCAAGTCAGTGGTAGGGAAACTATTGGAGAAAATTTTGAAGGAGAGAATCTATCGCCACTTGGAGAGGCAAGGTTTGATCAGGGATAGTCAGCATGGCTTTGTCAGAGGGAGGTCATGCCTAACAAATGTGATTGAATTTTTTGAGGTGACCAGGTGTGTAGATGAGGGTAGTGGAGTTGATGTAGTTTATATGGATTTCAGCAAAGCCTTTGACAAGGTCTCACATGGGAGACTTATAAAGAAGGCAAATGCACACAGGGTACAGGGTAATTTGATAAGGTGGATTCAAAATTGGCTTAGTTGTAGAAGGCAGAGTGTGATGACAGAAGGCTGCTTTAGTGACTGGAAGCCAGTGTCCAATGGCATACCACAGGGATCTGTGCTGGGTCCCCTATTATTCGTTGTTTATATAAACAACATAGATGACTACGTGGGGGGTAGGATTAGTAAGTTTGCAGATGCGGGTGGTTAACAGTGAGGTTGAGTGTCTTGAGCTACAGGAAGATATAGACGGGATGGTCAAATGGGCAGAGAAGTGGCAGATGGAATTTAACCCTGAAAAGTGTGAGGTGATACACTTTGGAAGGAGTAATTTGACAAGGAAGTATTCAATGAACGGCATGGCATTAGGAACAAGGGACCTTGGCATGTATGTCTATGGATTTCTGAAGGCAAAGGGGCATGTCAGTGGGGTGGTGAAAAAGGCATGTGAGACACTTGCCTTTATCAATCGAGGCATAGATTACAAAAGTAGGGAGGTCATGTTGGAGTTGTATAGAACCTTGGTGAGGCCACAGCTGGAGTACTGTGTGCAGTTCTGGTCGCCACATTATAGGAAGGATGTGACTGCACTGGAGCGGGTGCAGAGGAGATTCACCAGGATGTTGCCTGGGATGAAACATTTAAGTTATGCAGAGAGGCTGGATAGACTTGGGTTGTTTTCGTTGGAACAGAGAAGACTGAGGGGCGATTTGATCGAGGTGTATAAGATTATGAGGGGCATGGACAGGGTGGATAGAGAGCAGCTGTTCCCCTTAGTTGAAGGGTCAGTCATGAGGGAACACAAGTTCAAGGTGAGGAGCAGGAGGTTTAGTGGGGGATGTGAGGAAAGACTTTTTTACCCAGAGGGTGGTGATGGTCTGGAATGCACTGCATGGGAGGGTGGTGGAGGCGGGTTGCCTCACATCCTTTAAAAAGTACCTGGATGCGCGCTTGGCACATCATAACATTCAAGGCTTTGGGCCAAGTGCTGGAAAATGGGATTAGGTAGGTAGGTCAGGTGTTTCTCACGTCGGTGCAGGCTCGATGGGCCGAAGGGCCTCTTCTGCACTGAGAGATTCTGTGAATCATGCCAACGTGTTTCACAACAGTATATAAGCGACATGCACCTGGCAATCTGCACTTCACTCCTCAATTCGAGGACTGTTCACCTTGTTTTAGGCAGCGCTTGCAGTATTCAGTGCCAGGCTTTGCTGGCAGCACTACATCGGTTTCAGGGGGGCTAACATGAACATTTCAACCCACTGGGCCTGTGGTAAGGCAGGATTGTCTTTTCTACGGCTACAGGGTAAGGGCTTGCTTGGGAAAGAGGGGAAGTGGCCTCTGGCAAGTTTGAAGGCTGTAGGGCACGGGCTTGCTTGGCAAAGTGGGGGGGATCCCAGGGTGTGTGTGGGGATACACGTTTAACAGTGCAAGTGGCCGTACAATGCTGAGGGCTGAGGTGGATCCGGGCATGGGCACCTCCACCTCAGAATATCCATGCGCTAACTAACGGATATGCACCAGAAGAACAATGGGATCAAGAGATACAGGAGGAGGACCGAAGGGAGGGTAATCTTAACATTTGCTTCCTCGGCGATGAAGTGGGAGTGGTGGCGGGTGTGTTCCATACTTGCACAGGGAGGGTCCAAGCTGGTCTGGCAGTGAGAGCTCACCACCACCAGCATCTTTCTATCTGCCACAATTGCGCAGATAAAAAGTATAATGTGAACAAAACCTGCTGCTAGGGGCTCTGCAGGCGCCTTGGACACCAGCTGACTGCACTGGGGTGGGGGAGGGGGTGTGATTAAAGGGCAACCCAACTGAACTGTGCATTCCCACATGAGCAGACAGGCACAGCTGAGAGATGTTAGTAGTCTCTCAATGACATTGCAGGAAATCACCAAAGTGAAGCAATTACGCACATTCACGTGACACTAATTGCGCCAAGTGGCAATAATCAATCTCCTGGGTTTAACCCCTCGCTCACAGCACGGCATTTCTCCAGAACGATGATAAAGTTAAGTGCAATTGGGCACCGAGACAAGCTTTTGAAGTGTGTTGCAGTAGTGACACTGAATGGTTCCCAGAAGACAAGCCTCAGGCCGCCCTCAACACATTGCATAGCCTGTTTCAAAACTGACGCTCATATATATTCCAAACACTGTAGTGTTACAGTGTGTATGAGGATGCCAATGCCTGGGCTGAATGCACCACATCCAGGCGCCTGACCAAAGCAATCTTATAGCAGTTGTTCATGATTAGGGGGAGGGGGAGCATCTTAGTACACACCCGTATTGTGGATCGTTTTTGTGGTGAGTCGTTGACAACAAGGGAACCAGGGCCATGAACCCACAATGGCTCACGAGTCATTGACAAAAAGATTAGTATTGCAGACGAGTCCTGACTCTTATCTGTTTCTCATTGATACTGCAGAGGGGAGGGTACGACTGGGGACCTCTGTGGGGTCTCTCAGGCATCCACACACAAATGCATAAATGACGTCACAAACGCTCTGTGTGTCAAGGCCTACAATTACATCAGTTCTGACAGAAATCAAGCACGCCAGGACACCAAGCACGCCAGGACACCAGAGCACTGGCCTTCGCAGAGATTTCTGGGTTTCCACAGGTGCAGGGTGCCATCAACTACACTCATGTGGCTATCAAAGCTCCCTGGCAGCAGGCACTACAACACAAACAGGAAAGGCTTCCACTCAATGTACAGCTGGTGTATAATCATAAACAAATTCTTCAGGTTTACGCCAGATATCCAAGAAGCGTCCTTAACTCATATCTTGAGTAGATTGCAGATCCCAGAGATCTTCGAGGGACCACACAGGATCCAGGGCTGGCTTGTCGGGGGCAAAGGGTGTGGTTGATGATGCACATACGACGGCCTCAGACCCCTGCAGAGAGAAGGCACAATGAGGCTTATGCTGCTACCCAGACATCGGCTGAGCACACCATAGGGATGCTGAAGATACGATTCCGATGCCTAGACAGATCTGGCGGAGCACTCCAGTACACTACCCAGAGGGTGTCATGGGTCATCATGGCTTGCTGAGTGCTGCACAATCTGGCGTTGCAAAGGCGGGATGACTTGCCAGATTACAAGATGGAGGGGCTGCACATCTCCTCCGATGAGGCTGTCCTCGAAGGGGATGACAGTGATGAGTTCGAGGAAGCTAGAGCTGTAGAAGAGGCCACAGCACAAGCCAGATGAGGCAGGTGTGCACGGGAGGGCCTCATAATCACAAAATTCCAGGTAGAGGATAACAAGATGGAGTGAGCATCCTCTTGGATAAGTGACCTACATGAGGGGCCAACATGAATAGGAGCTTTACGACACCTATCTTTTCAACTTTGCACTTCAAAATGAGTCAGTAGTTCCACATCAGGCTCCCCTTGGTGTGATCCTTGGAAGGCTGATGAAGCTTTGGGAGCATGCTCCCTCACTGAGATGAGGCACTGTCTGGAGGAGAGCGTGTTGCCAAAGATCCAAAGGTACTGACTCTTCCAGCATCTCTGCAGTATCCCAGTCACAGCAGCAGCCTACATGATGCAGTCTTATGATGCAGAAAGCTCACTGCCACCTTCTCAAGTGCAATTAGGGACGGGCAATAAATGTTGGCCTAGCCAGCGATGCCCATATCCTGTAAAAGAATAAGAAAAAAACGAAACTATCGTGAGCGGGCTGGTAGATGATAGCCATCGATCGGACTCCGCTCCTTGACGTGATCCATGCCCAGCAAAGTGACTACGCATTTTGAGTAACATCGATGGTACAACTGATGGGTGAGACTTGAGCCGAGGCAGCCAAGGAGGTTCGGCAGGTCTCAATCCATGTACAGATGAGTCAGTCCTCCCTGTCACCTTCTCAACTCCACTGACATCCGGCACTGACACTCAGGGATGATGGCCAGCATTTTTTCTCACCTTACTATTGATGTGGACCACCTGAGGATGACACATTCAAACAACTGCAAGCCAGCCATTAACATGCCTCCTCTTTAACACAAACATTGTACCCGCAGGACAGCGCTGGCCTTGGAGAATTGAAAAATCTCTGACACCATGAAGCCCTCAGGGTCACACGTAGTTTCCAATATAGAGCACACTTAAGTTTCAATACTTTATTGCTCATACTGCATTTCTCCCAACAACATTTTCTGAAGCTACGATTGACAGTTCCAGATCATGCTCAACGGGTCCATGGTCTACCACGTGACCATTTGGAATTAGCATTTGTGGCCACAGCCAGTGGACGGATGAGGGGATGCACAGCACTGCATCCACACATTGAAATGAGAGCCTGGTGGCCAGAATACAGACAACTACATGGTTATGGACGCTCAGGCCTGTTGTTTCGAGCGCCAGGACACTAGTTTGGCAGAGGGCCAGAGTCTTGTAGACTTAAGGTGCCTAGGTGCTCACACTCATTGCTCAGAAAGTCGCAAGTGCAGCTGCCGGACAGGAATGCACAGTCCTCTAGAGCATGGCTGATAGCATGGAAGCCCAGGCGGATGACAGGGTGCATGGAGTTTCCGACATATCACCCTTCTCCATGCATTAACACTCCTGACCTTCTACACTACACCTTCACCTTTCAATCATGCAAATGACATGGGAGAACATCTCTGTCTCTATGTCACACAGCCAAGAGTGAAAATGAGATTACCCTGCAAAGCATGTGAATGACATGCCTTCCACAAGCACAGATAACATTACAGACGAGGCATCACTGATGTCAGAATTGATATGAAAACGGCCAGACACTGCAGTGAAATGTAAGCAGACTACACAAACAACATGCCCGTGATAGCAACATCCACAATAAATGGGGGAAGGGACCATGGTGTGTCACCTGATTTACTGAAATACAGCTCTTAACAAAAAGGAGGCAAATACAAGAGATGTGGAATGGGTCATATTCTATTTACAGTTGTGCACATTATATACATATTGTGAACACCCATGCCTCTGTTGTGCTCCTAATACTTCTTACTTTTCCAAACCCTAGCACTATGTCTTGGTGCTTTACTGACATCCAGAGCAGAGATGGAGGCAGCTAGCTGACAGCTATGTCCTGTTGTCTGTGATGATCTTGGCTGGCTGGCTTTCTTTGGAGGGCTGAGACCTGGAGAGCCCTGGCCTGCTTCAGGTGTCCTGCTGTGGGGCACGTGCACCCGACCCAGCTTGTGGAGCTGGAGCTAACGGGGTCAAAGGAAGAGAGGAGTTGGATCGGTGGGACACTCCTTGAGTTAACTGGACGCATGGCCCGGGGGTGTTCAGCTGTTGGTGGTCCTCCCTATGGGTGCCCGAGTGACCTTGGCTAACTCCTTGTGGAGAAGGGGAAGGTGGAGACAGAGCGAGTGCCCCACAGCCCTGTCGCGTTGACACTGTTGGAGGCCAGCTATGGCTTCAGCCATGGAATTCAGCCCGCGCAGCAATGCAGGACCAGTGTCGTGGACCAAGGTCTCCATGGCGGCTGTCATCCTGCCAGCATTGACCTCAGTGTGTTGGCATGATTGTCCAGCGTGTTTGGTGGCGTAAGCGGATAATATGGTGCTATCAGTTTCACGATAGCGTGAAACCAGTTTGTGATCGTTCACTCAGCCCGCCAATGGCAGGCTGCATTACTAGCCGTCGGACATCAGAAACCCCATTATAATACATCTGCACATCATTATTAGGCAAGCCCGCCGGAATTGTCCTCCCCCACCCCCGCTGGATCATCCATTCTCATCGGCGGGAATGCATGCCGACATGTTTCACAACAGCATACAAGAGGTGTGCACTTGGCGGGCTACACTTTGAGGGGAACTCGGAGGTGAGTACACAGTAACGTTGTGCAGTGCTCGCCTGGGTCACCTGTCGGACTTCAAGCTTGAGGAGTATTGGGGAGGAGGGAAAGGGCAGCCCTGCCATTGAGGCGACTTGTGGGGGGAGGGCAAGGGCAGCCCTGCCATTGAATAGAGCGCACAAGCATTTGGGGTGAAGGATAGGGTGGGTGAAGGAAGTGGCCACGCATTAGGGAAACCTGTATAAAGTGACCACTGCTCTGGAACTGAGACAGTTCAGGCGCAGCCACATTGATATGACTGGAGTCGAGTTTCTAGCTTATCTGCCCACTCAAGCAAAGCAGAGGCATCAAAGTGCAACCAAGTGCTCCAAAGCTTTTCACTTCCCCACCACAGACTGCAAAGTCATGAGCATTTTAGTGGACTGCAGAACAGTTGGGCAACTGCACACGTTGTACAATCTCCTTGCTAAAGCTGGCCATGGAGCAGTCACTGCTGGAGGCGCTCACAGACCCTTGCAATGTCAGCATCCAGGTTTGGACCAGTCTCCTCATTTAACAGTGCAACCTTGCGGGTTGGAGAATGCCTGCGCCTGAGCTGAGAGTACAGCATGCAGTCAAATGGGCAAAGCTGCCGTCAATCAATCGTGTGGAGTGGGGCGGAGGTGGGTGGGGTTTCGGGCAGCCATGCAGCACACTAGTCTCTGGCCATCTAAGTGGTGGCCAGCACTCTCCAGGAAGCGTTAAGGGGCCTTCACACTTAATCAGGACAGGTTCTTAGTACACCCAGGCTAACCACGTGTTTCTTTCTTTCATCCTGCAGGAGGAGTACATCAGGATCATGGAGCCTGATGAACTAGCTGTATGCCTGATGGTCTACAGAGAGTGAAGGCAACGGAGGAGAGAGCAACTGAGGCTCCTGGCTGCACAGAGGCAGAAGCAGCAAGCTCAGGAAGAAGAGGTGGCTGGGGCTCCCGCACATGCCGCCTAAGAGCCACAGCAAGCCATTGCTGGTTGGCACTGAGCAACACCCAGGGCCTTTCATTCCTGCAGATGACCGAGAACCAGTGTCGCCGAAGACTGTGCCAGTCTAGGGAACTTGTCAGTCACATCTGCCAGTTACTGCAGGATTCGGTGCCACGGGGACATGGAGGTCATCCAATGCCCGTGGCCATGAAAGTGATCGCGACGCTCAATTTCTATGCCAGAGGCTTCTTTCAGGGCTCCATAGGTGACCTCTGTGGAATCTCACAAGCCTCCACCCACAAATGCACCCATGAGGTCATGGATGCCATCTTTGCGAGGGCACACAACTTTGTGCATTTCATCTGGGGCCAGGACAGCCAGGATGCAAGAGCGATTGTTTTTGCCCAGATCTCTAGTTTCCCACAGGTGCGATCGACTGCACTCATGTGGCGCTCAGATCTCCATCGCAACACGCAATGAGCTACATCAACCGCAAGGGGTTTCACTCACTGAATGTGCAGCTGGTGCGCAACCACCAGAAACGCATCCTGCAGGCGTGCGCACGGTTTCCAGGGAGTGCGCACGACACCTACATCCTCAGTCAGTTACAGACCCCTGACGTTTTCCAGGGTCCACAGAAGCTGCTGAGTTGGCTCCTCGGGGACAAGGGCTACCTACAGAGGCAGTGGCTGATGACACCTGTGCAGCGACCTCAAACTGCAGCACAGCAATGGCATTACAAGGCTCATGCTGCAACCAGCAACTGGGTGGAGCAGACCATCAGGATGCTGAAGATGAGGTTCTGGTGCCTGGACTGATCTGGTGGAGCCCTGCAATACAATCCGCAGAGGGTGTCGCGCATCGTCATCATCTGCTTTACAACCTGGCATTGCAACAGAGAGACATGAGCTGGCTGAGGAGGAGATGGAGGGGCTGGAGGTCTCCTCCGATGAGAAAACCGATGGGGATGAGGAGGTGCTTGAAGGCGATGACGGGAATGAGGCCTTCACACTGACTAGGTGAGGCAGGCGCGCTCGTGAGGCCCTCATAGCTGCTAGATTTGTGGAGGATGATGACAACATGCAGTGAGGTGACCTCAAAGATCTTCATGGTGCATCTGTGAATGTTTGACTCCAGTCTGGCTTATGGCAGCACAAATGTCCTATGTGTGAATGCTCCTGTCATGGAGACGCAATGGAAGCCCTAATAGTTGCTCGATTGCAGGAGGTTGATGACGACATGCAGTGCGGACACTCCATTGATCGTCACATAGCCTCTGGGAATGTCTGACTCCTGTCTGGCCGAGGGCAGCTCGCTTGCGCTCTGTGATCAGGGTCCTATCATAGAAATGTAGCCATGAAACTTTAGAAGCATCTGATTCTTTGTCCGCCTTCAGCACCTGAGCCCTTCAGGAACACAATGTCACTGGTCACAGATGCTGAAGAGCTGGGACCAGCCCCACCTTAAGTGTGCTGAGAGCACACAGAGAGAACAATGGAACACTGTGGCGTCTGCCCACTACATGCTGGCAGCAATAACAAGCACTTCGAGGTGCAGACATCAGTAATGTGTCCATGGAGTTAGAGGCTGGACCATCACTTTGGTCTGAAGGCTGCACAGAGCACAGGGAAGAGGCCCTGGACTGACACACTTGCCTTTATCTTGTGCAGAAAGGTTTCACATCCGACCGACAAGAACACTGTTCATCGGAGCAAGAAGCCATAGGCAGGGAGACATTCTTGGGAGTTTATTGACAACAGTGAACAGTATGTAAAAGTGATTAACACCCATGCCCAGGCTGTGCAACTAATTCTTAATTTTTCTAACTCTGCTGCTACATCTTGGTGCTCCCTGGGCATTCACAGAGGAGGTAGAGGCAGCCTGCCAACTGCAATGCCCTGTCTGTGATGACCTTGGAGGGCATCCTCTGGAAGGCTGAGACTTGGATGGCCCCAGCCTGCTTTTGGGGTCCTGCTGTGCAGCAGTGATACCCTCCTCAGCATGTGGAGCTGGAGCTGCTAAGGTCACAGGAAGATGGGATTCGGATGGGCTGAACACTCCCAAAGTCACCTGAATGGATGACCCCAGGGTGTGCATCTACTGATCCTCCTCCCTATGGGTGCCCAAGAGCCCTAGGCTGACTCCTTGAGGAGAAGAGGTAACTGGATTGAGATCGAGCTGCCTGGCACCCTCTCACATACACATGTTGGAGGCCAACTATGGCATCAGCGATGGAGTTGAGCCGTGCAGTAGTGACGTCCTGGACCAAAGCCTCCATGGCGGCCGCCATCCTACCAGTGTTGATCTTGGTGTGCTGACATGCCGGCACTATCAACTGAGGGTGAGGCGGACGGACTCCTCCATCGTGCTGTGCAATCTGAGGAGTGCCGTGGACATCGCTTCCTGATCTTCCTGAACTTGCCTTTGCAGCTCCAGCAACTGTGACGTGACCGAGTCCAAAGGCTTGTCATCTGACTTGGACTCAGCAAATTTCAGGCCTCCAGCAGTCCTCCGAGTGCAGGACACCCGGGAAGTCCCTGCCGCCACCTACAGTGGATCAGACAGTGCGATCTGTTCACCAGATTGCGATCCTGAGGCTATTTTAAAGCGAGGTCCCCCCGAGATGTCTCTTTCTGCACTGGTAGAGGGTGTAGGTGAACACTGTGATGGGACTTCAAGGAGGGTACCTCCAGATTCTTCTTCAGAGATTTCTTCAGGACTTGGTTGGAGGCCCTGGGTCATGGCTCAGTCAGCTGTTTCCCAGATGTGCCTCTGGAAGTATGGAGCGATAATTAGTGTATGGCTGTGGTCTGTGAAACAGGACACATCACTCATAGCACAGCTGTCTGATGAATGTACTGCTGGACCCTCACTTGGTAGAGCACCGCCGACCTTACCGTCAGCACAGGGCCGGTCCAGATTGTCGCTGGCCAGCCGGATGGCTCTGTTTTCAAAGTCTGTGTGAACCTTGATTTCAGGCATTCCTCCACCCGTCCACGACCTCTCCCTGTATATGATAGGGTTTAACTGCCTAATGCAATTACTTGAATGAAAATAATGCATTTTATGCACATATTTACTGTACTCCAGGTGTTGAGCATAGGCCATGGATACAAATATGTTATTAAGCATGGTTCCTTTTCTAAAGAACTTGCCTTTGTTTGAGGACTAAAGTCTGTACTAAAATGGTTGTTCTTGAACCGCTTGCAAATCATTAAGGTACCTGATGATCCAACAGCAGTCTAATCCTCAGTGAGCTGAAGCGATGGCTCACTCAAAAAGCTGGAATGGTCACTGGAGTGACTATAAGTGACACATGAAGCCAGATGCATTGGTCTCCTTTAATAAATGGTGGTACAAGAAAAGAGGTTTGCCATGCAGGAGGCAAGCAAGGCTGCGCATACAGTGAAAGCTCTGGTCAGATATGCTTCCTTCATTGGTGATGAGTTTACATATTCCAGGCTGTGTTTTCAATGGAATCCCTGACGTTCATGGCATCCTGACAAGACCCTCAGTCCCAGCACCAGACCAGGCCACCTTCCTGTATAGCTAGTTCTGCATCTTGCCTCTCTACCTCTTCTTCCATGTCCTGG
Source organism: Cetorhinus maximus (assembly GCF_964194155.1). Lineage (NCBI taxonomy): Eukaryota > Metazoa > Chordata > Chondrichthyes > Lamniformes > Cetorhinidae > Cetorhinus > Cetorhinus maximus. The sequence goes on along the minus strand of NC_135883.1, from coordinate 127,464,848 downwards.
TTCTCCTCTTCCTTCGGTGAGCTGTGCTCTCCAAAGCCTCACCATCTTCAAGGTTCACACCTCTCCGGAGGGCCTTGCTGTGGAGAGCACAGCAGACCACCAGGATTAATTACATCCTTGCAGGGGTATGCTGTAGGGAGCCTCCTGACTGGCCCAGGCACCGGAACTGTATCTATGGAAGCTCGATGGCCTGCTCAATGGTTGCCCAAGTGAGCAATCGGTTTCAGTTTCTTTGCCTCGGTCTCTCCTGGAAAATTCATCCACAGAGCTTGGGGTTGGACTGAAAAGCTGCGGCATCCTGGGCTGCTGGAGGATGAAGGTGTCATGGAAGCTGCCAGAAAATGAGTGCACACATGGAGGAAACTGGTGATTTGTTGGCTTTTAGTCCCTTAAGTTTCTCCAATATTTCTTCTTGCTGGTATGAATTACCTTATGTTCCTCACTCTTGTTAGCTCCTTGTTTACCCTCTATTTCTGGTGTGCAAGGTGTATCTTCTACTGTGAAGACAGGGACAAAATATTTATTCAATATCTCTGCCACTTCCTCATTCCCCATGATAATTTCTCCCGTCTCTGCACTAAGGGACCAACGTTTACTTTAGTTACTCTCTCCTTTTTAAAAAATATACTTGTAAAAGTTCTTATAATCCGTTTTTATATTCCTGGCTGCTTTACTTTCAAAGTTTTGAGCTGACCAAAACCAAAATTGAATAATAAAATGAGTGGGAATTTTGAGGATGGCTTTGCTACTAATCCTCCAATTCCAGCAGCCTGTCTCAAAATTCTGACACTCAATATTATATTCAGTGCTCATCTAGTGACTCAAAGGTGTTGGCTTGTATGGCAAAAAATGAAGCAGCAAACACTAACTTTAAAGATATAATAGTCCAATTTTTAAAAATTGTTTAACAAATAACCTTTTTGAAGTATATATTTTAAACAATCTCTTTGTCCTTGAAATTTTAGATGCCTTCAAAATAGTCTGGAAATGTTTGTGCACATACAAGGAAATTCCCCTATTGCTACGATACATATAAAGCTATTATTTTATCCAGGCCAACTGAGCATAACATTAGTTGGGCTCGACTACACACAGTTTCAGTTAAAATAAAATCCTGCAATTAAAAGACAACAATAATTACTATCATCCATCATAATCATACAAGCAAGCTAAGGAATTCACCATTTGGAATATCTACAAATAATACTGCAGCAATTTGGGCAAATTAAAGCTGTTTGATCCCTTAATTTTTCTCTGACCATTCAAAATCTACTTAGTAAAATAGCTAGGCAAAATGGACAATTTCCTGAGCTCAATTTAAATAGATTGTCTTCTCCTGATCTCAGCCAGGGTGACAGTAGAGATGCTAGATTTGGCCTCCGTATTCCTGGGTTTGGGAAGGGAGTAAAACGGGCAGTCAGTCAAGGTTCTCACTCCTAAACACTATTCAGCAAATGTTGTACATGGGTGTTTGAGGAGGTAGGATTAGACTTAGTTACAAAGCAGTGAATAGCCTGCTGACATTTGCAATTAAGATTCACACATGAATATTATCCACTTGGTTATGATATCAGAGAATGAGTAGTGCCTATGGAACTATTCCCTCAGAATGCTTTCAGGAGAGGTGGTGGTGATGGTGGGTTTAAGAAAACAGCAGCAGCAATAGGTAAAAAGGAAAGAGATTGCCTTTTATTTCTGTGCAGGCTTGTACGCTGAAGCATGATGAAATTTACCATGACCAGGGAATAAACTAAATCACATATACAATTTTGAAAAGGACAATCAATATTGAAACACAGTCTAATACTAATTTGAATGAAGCAAGTTTGACTCATCTTCTAAATCACCTTATTTAAGGATGCATTGTGTTACTTAGTTTGTTTACTTCAAATTAATGGAGAATTCAATCTTTCAAAATTAGGAATAGGTTTTATATGATTTAGAGGACGACAAATTTAAGGGAATGAAGAACAGGGGCTTGTTAATAACACTCATCTTAGCAAATGAAACATCCTTAAAGATATGCTGTTGAAGATGAATAAATTTACAGGATAAGCAAGTGGAGACTAAACAATCATGGCAATTGGGTCAAAAAATCAATATGAAGTAAGAATAATTTATTCCACAAAGCCTACAAGGAAAAGGGGTAAGGGAGATTAATGAGTTTTTTCCAAAACACACCGAGGAATCTGGAGACAGAAAAAGTGCTAGATTTAGCCTCAGTATTCCTGGGTTAGCGAAGGGAATTAAAAAAAAAATCAGTCAAGGTTCTTACTCTTAATCACTATTCAGCAGCAGATGCTAAAAAGCTTATAGCATGCCAACGTGGCTGAAATGGAGCAGAAATTGAAAGTTGATAATTTACTAATAGTAATCACTATGAGAAATAACTAAGAAAGCAATTACTAAGAAAGCAATGTCTTGAAAGATCGGGACAGTGAAGAGCACCACTAGCTGCCCCAAATATTTAGGCAGAAATGCAGTAAAAGAGAAGTAAAATGGCACTGGAGAAAAAAAGTGACGTTGTAGTGGGGTTAAGTTTATGAGTAAACATTTAATTTATCCCATATAAAACTTAAATTATATGAAATAATTAGTTTAGAAACCTAGGTAACTAAGTAAAAAAAAGTTAAACAGGATGGCAGTGCAAGCGATGTGCCATAATCGCAGCATGTGGGAGTTTGTGAAAAGTATCACAATCCAGAACAATCACATCTGCAATAAGTCTGCATCTTGAGGAATTACAGCTCAAAGTTGAGGTGCAGATATTGGGAGGCCTTAGGGAGGGGAAAAGTTAGCTGGGCGCTTGACCCAGGAGACAGCCATACCCCTAAGGTTAGGTTGTGGTGCAAGTCTGGTTATTGATCAAGGACAGAAAGGTATGACTGCGTATTCTGAAGTTGTGAAAGGTGCTATATCAATCTAAATTTATTTGCATTTCCTCAGGCCAGGCAGCACCCTAATCAAGCTGCACTGCAGCCTCTCTATTTCCTTCCTATTGTGTAGAGCTCAAAACTGTTCAGTTTGCCAACTGTGGTTTTACTAAGGTTTGATGCAACTTGATTTTTGTATCTTATACTTCTCATAATATCATCTAACATTTTGTTAACTTTTTATAGCCTGTTTTAAGGTCTCATGACTCTGAGCCTCTGCACGTGCAAATAACTATACTTCGAGGAAAAACTGGGTTACTACATTTTTAAAACCAAAATGTACTACTACTCGTTTTTTGGCATTGAATTACATCTGCCATCATCAATTTTTTTTTTGTGCACTCCTTATCAAAAGCCCTCAAAGATCGTTTTGGTTCTCAGGATTATTTACTGTGCCTCCTATTTCAGTAATATCTGCAAATTTAAACAGCACATCGTCTAGTACTATATCCAATTCATTGATAGGAACAGTGAACAGAATTTTTCCCAGCAGAGAACCATGTGAGATACTCCTATACACTTGCAACCACACCTGGGAATGCACTTAAACCTGAGCTGTCCCGAGTTTTACAGGGGCTGGCAAAGCCTTGAGTGGTCCGTTCACCCTCACCTTAATTGAGGCCCTTATGTGACCAATTAATGGCTACTTAAGGGTCGCTTCCTACTCTGGCTTAAAGGGGTTCAGGGACGGGATGGGACAACAGGGTGTTTGGCGGATTATCCTGCTTGGGCCTTGGGCGAGGGCACCCCCATTACTGGCCCCCTGGGTGCTCCCTTCCCTCCTTCCTTTCAATTCACCTCCCCATACCCCACTTCTTGGATGCAAGACCATGGTTTCCGTGTCCTAGGGCTCTAGTATTTGACTCTGGGGACTGCTTGTAGTCCCAGCAGTGGCCCCTGCTCCTGGTGGCACTGCTGGGACTACAGAGCTGCTGGCCAATCTGATTGGCCGGCAGCTCTGAAGCAGGTCTTCCTCTCAAGTGTAGGGCAGAAATCTCACCTGCACCCAATGGTTGGAGGCAAGTTCTGATTGGCAGAGATGCATTTCCCGCCAATTTCTCTGGTGGCAGGGCAGGAAACCCGCTATCTGAAAAATTCTATCCATTGTTTTTGTTTCTATTCTTACCAATCTGAGTTCACAGCCAGAAGTGAAGCACTGTCAGACACTCTACATGATGGATGGGATGTGTTTACTGATTATTGAGATAGGTATGGTTAAGATTTCAAAATCATGTACCAAATCTAGCTTCCACAGCAGTTTAAGCTTATAGTTACTGGAAATCTGTTGTTCTCTTGCCCATTTGTTGAATAAATTTGTATGGTAGTTTATGGCCTAAGGCACAGTTTGATTGTGTGTTTATTCTGCTATCCTCTGAAGCAAAGGATGACTGTCCTCTAAAGCAGAGGATAATCAAGTGATATAACCAGAAAGCTAAGACACGCCGGTGGGAGTTTTCTGCTTGATCTGTGAACTCCTACAAATTAGCTAGATATTTTTAGGTAAAAGCACATTCCAGTGCTTAGGAATTAAGATCTGAGATATTAAAGCGCACAAAATTGTTTTAAGTAAAACTCTAAAAATATACCTAGCTATATCTAACAGCTTCAAGTCATAGACAATTGCATTTATCCCTGCTTGGTATAGTATCCTCTTAGTATTATCTCAGAGATTCATTAATGGCATCCTAAATGGTCTTTTCTATGGCTGCATGAAGTTAAGCCTCAAAAGTACCTATCAATGCACTATTATTCATGGAAGCCAGATCAAAAGCCTAACAGGGGATTATCACCATGCCATACTTTGAGTGCCCAGGGCTCACTGTACTCATTCCTAAACGAAGGAGAAAATCTATGTAAGGCTCTATCTTCAAACATAAACAGTCATTATTTCCAGTGCTCTTAACCAAACTGGTTTGCAAAGCAGCCTGCAAAATTACTTTTCCAGAAATGACCTTCACATTGAGCCATGCCA